>NW_028092059.1:11223235-11360735 GCF_014824575.4 Sturnira hondurensis
TCAGTAAATGAATGGATCAAAAAACTATGGTACATATACACAATGGAATTTTATGCTGCAGAAAGAAAGAAGGAGCTCCTACCTTTTGCAACAACATGGATGGAACTGGAAAGCATTATGCTGAGTGAAATAAGCCAGGTGTTGAAGGACAAATACCATATGATCTCACCTCTAACAGGAAGCTAAACAATAAAACAAACAAGCAAGCAAATTATAACCAAAGACACTGAAATAGAGAACAGGCTGACAGTGACCAGAGAGGAGAGTGGAGGGAATTTCAGGGGAAATAAGGGAGGGATTTAGAGGAACTTATATACAGGATACATGGACAACAACTGAGAAGGGTGGAAATGGGAGGGAGGGGGGAGGATGGGGGGTGGGATGGGATGGGAGTAATAGACAGAAAACTGCACTTGAAAAATAATTAAATAAAAAAAAAACAAATCATACCAAGCATTTTCTCTGATCACAAGGGACTGAAATTAGAAACTAACCCCACAGGAAAAAAACCCAAAACACCCAAAATCATGGAGACTGAATGGTATGCTATTACACAATGAATGGGTCAAGATAGAAATCAGGGAAGAAATAAAAAAGTTTCTGGAAACAAATGAAAATGAACTCACAACCCAAAACTAATGGGACACAGTGAAGGCAGTCCTGAGAGGGAAGTTCATAGCAATACAGGCTTACCTAAAGAAGATAGAAATATTTCAAGCAAACAACCTAACCTGATGCCTCCAAGAACTCAAGGAACAACAACAAAGACAGCCCAGAGCAAGGAGAAGGAAGGAAATAACCAAGATCAGAGCAGAATTAAATGACATAGAGACTAAAAGCTCAATTCTAAGGATCAATGAATCCAAGAGTTGGTTTTTTGAAAAGATAAACAAAATAGATAAACCTTTAAGTAGGTTCATCAAGAAAAGATGAGAGAGGACCCAAATAAACACAATCAGAAATGAAAGAGGAGAGATTACAACTGATAGCACAGAAATAGAAGGGATTGTAAGGAATTATTATGCAGAGCTGCATGCCAAGAAATTTGAAAACCTAGGTGAAATGGACAAATTTCTAGAAAAATATAATCTTCCAAAGCTCAATGAAAAAGAAGCAGAAAACCTGAACAGGCCAATAACAGCAGATGAAATTGAAGAAGTCATCAAAACACTCCCATCGCACAAAAGCCCTGGACCAGATGGTGTCACAGGAGAATTCTACAAACTTTTAAGGAAGAACTAACCCCGATTCTTCACAGACTATTCCAAAAAATCCAAAAGGAGGGAAAGGTCCCGAACTCTTTTTATGAAGCCAGCATCATCCTAATTCCAAAACCAGATAGAGACACAACAAAGAAAGAAAACTTCAAGCCAGTATCACTGATGAACATAGACGCTAAAATCCTCAACAAAATACTGGCAAATCCCATCCAACAATACATGAAAAAGATCATACACCACAACCAAGTGGGATTCATCCCAGGGATGCAAGGATGGTTCAATATTTGTAAATCAGTAAATGTAATACACCACATAAACAAAAGCAAAGACAAAAACCACATGGTCATATCAATAGATGCGGAAAAAGCTTTTGATAAGGTACAACACCCATTTATGATAAAGGTACTCAGCAAAGTGGGAATAGAGGGAGCATTTCTCAATATAATAAAGGCCATATACGAGAGACCTACAGCCAACATCATACGCAATGGGCAAAACCTAAAATCTTTTCCATTAAGATCAGGAACAAGACAAGGTTGTCCACTTTCACCACTTCTATTCAATATAGTATTGGAAGTTCTAGCCACAGCAATCCGACAGGAAAAGGAAATAAAAGGCATCCAAATTGGATGCCATTGGATGCCATTGTTTGCAGATGACATGATAGTGTACATGAAAAATCCTATAGCCTCTACTAAAAAACTGCTGGAACTAATAAATGAATTTGGCAAAACAGCGGGATACAAAGTCAATATCCAGAAATCAAAGGCATTTTTGTATACCAACAATGAATCAGCAGAAGCAGAAATCAAGAAAAAAATCCCATTCGATATAGCAAAAAGAAAAATAAAATATCTGGGAATAAACCTAACCAAGGGGGTTAAAGACCTGTATGCAGGAAACTGTACAACACTGAAGAAAGAAATCAAGGAAGACACAAACAAATGGAAACATACTGTGTTCATGGATTGGAAGTTAACATCATCAAAATGTCCATACTACCCAAAGCATTTTGTACATTCAATGCAATACCTATTAAAGTACCAATGGCATATTTCACAGACATAGAACAAACACTTCAAAAATTTATATGGAACCACAAAAGACCCGGAATAGCAGCTGCAATGTTGAGAAAGAAGAACAAAGTAGGAGGGATCACAATACCTGATAGCAAACTGTATTACAAGGCCACTGTAATCAAAACAGCCTGGTACTGGCATAAAAACAGGCAAATAGACCAATGGAATAGAACAGAGAGCCCAGAAATAAACCCAACCCTCTACAGTCAATTAATATTCGACAAAGGGGGCAGTATCATAAAATGGAGTATAGATAGCCTCTTCAACAAATGGTGTTGGGAGAACTGGACAGCTACATGCAAAAAAATGAAACTCGAGCGCCAACTTGCACCATACACCAAAATAAATTCAAGGTGGATAAACGACTTAAATTAAACCATTAAAGAAACCATTAAAGCCCTAGAGGAGAAACCATTAAAGCCCTAGAGGAGAGCATTGGCATGAAAATCTCAGATATTCCACGCAGCAATACTTTTACTGATACTTCCTCTAGAGCAAGGGACATAAAGGAAAGAATAAACAAATGGGATCTTATCAAACTTAAAAGCTTCTGCATGGCCAAGGAAAACAGTATCAAGATGAAAAGAGAAACAATGGTTTGGGAAAACATATTTGCCAATGACACCTCAGACAAAGGTTTAATCTCCAAAATAGACAAAGAACTCACACGACTCCACTCAAAGAAGACAAGCAACCCAATTAAAAAATGGGCAAAGGACTTGAACAGACACTTCTCCAAGGAGGACATACAGAGGATCCAGAGACACATGAAAAGATGCTCGATATCGCTAGCTATCAGAGAGATGCAAATCAAAACCACAATGAGATACCACTTAACACCAGTCAGAATGGCTACCATAAACAAAGAAACAAACAACAAGTGCTGGAGAGGTTGTGGGGAAAAGGGGATCCTAGTTCACTGTTGGTGGGATTGCAGACTGGTACAACCACTATGGAAAGCAGTATGGAATTTTCTAAGAAAACTAAAAATGGACATGTCTTTTGACCCAGCAATTCCACTGTTAGGAGTATATCCTAAGAACCCTGAAACACTAATCCAAAAGAACCGATGCACCCCGATGTTCATAGCAGCACAATATACGATAGCCAAGAGTTGGAAGCAACCTAGATGCCTATCGGTCAATGACTGGATCAAAAATCTATGGTACATTTACACAATGGAATTCTATGCTGCAGAAAGGAAGAAGGAGCTCCTACCCTTTGCAACATAATGGATGGAACTGGAAAGCATTATGCTGAGTGAAATAAGCCAGGAAGTGAAAGAAAAATACCATATGATATCACCTTTAACAGGAATCTAAACAACAAAACAAAGAAGCAAGCAAAATGTAGCCAAAGACACTGAAATACAGAAAGTACTGACTGGGTCCAGAGGGGAGAGGGGAGAGAATCACAGGGGAAAAGGGGAAGGACTCACATGAACAAGTATAAAGGACACATGTACAATAACTACGGTGGGTGGTGGAGATGGGAGGGAGGTAGGGAGCACTGGGGGGTGGGCAGGGCTTGCAATACAAGAAAGAAAACTGTAGTTGAACAAGAGTTAAATGAAAAAAAATGAACTTGAATGCCTTTATGGAGGACAGACTCACCAATATGTCATAGTTCCTGCATGCCCTTTTTTACTTTTGTGAGTGACACCTCATGTTCAGTTTATATTATAAATGTGGAAGTGAAAGCAACATGAATACTGCTTTTGTTTGATTCATGTTATTGGATATGAGAGTACATGGGCATTTTATTCTCACAGAGCAAACATCTGGAGAGGTTGGGGAATCAAATTGATAGTGTCATTGACTTAAAAAAATCTTTGCACTTAGTAGTTAAAAAAGATTAAAAATATTAAAATGTTTCTAAGTGTACATAATCGTCTGGCACATTTCAAGTTCCTATTTCTCTAAGCAGACATTTGCATAATGTCTACCAGTGTGATTAAATGGGTCATCTTAAAAATGTAGTTTTATATTCTTTTATTTTTTATTGACTTTATTGGAGTGACATAGGTTAATACAATTATATAGATTTCAAGTGCGCAATTCCATAATTCATCTGTACTTTGTCTTCTGTATTCACTGTTCCAAGTCCATCACCATTTATCTCCCTTGTACCTTCTTCTCCATCCTCCCAGCTCCTTTCCCTCTGGTAGGTTCTTCTTCCTTTTTGGGGGGCTTAATCCCTTTACCCATTCACCCAGCCACCCTCCCCACTGACAGAGGTGACTCTGTTCTCTGTACCTGTGAGTCGCTTTCTGTTTTATTTGTTAGCTAATTTTGTTCATTTCATTTTAGATTTTTTTAAATAGCTGATTATAAAATTTCAAATAAAGAAAAGACTCCCAGAACTTTAAGATAGTTATTTAGTATTTTAGTGTATATCTTTGAGTATTACAAAATTAATCTTTTGAATTTTATAAATTTAACCAGCAACAAAGTAGTAATATTTTAGTTAACATTTTACAATATCAAAAATATTGGATTATCTTTTGCTATAAACACAATGGCAATAAGCAAATGGTGAAGATTTTACATGGTAATTGTCATTAACGAGAAATTTAAAATATGTATAAATTGTAGTTTTTGTTCAGTAAATTGGAGGATGATTACATTTGACCATTTAGATTAAAAGAACTCATAAATAATGCTTAAAATAAGTTTTTCTATAAGAAATTTCAAGGAAATTAAATATGGCATGCATAAAACAAAAAAAATAATATGTTGCAAATTTTGCTTTAACTGTTTCCTCTATAAATATATTGAAAATCAAGACTAAATAAATTAAACATTTTTTCAACAGATATTAACAACTAATGATAAATCTCAGTCTGAATCAGCATGTCAAAGCATCAGATAATAAAAAGGACTATCAACTTGTTTTGAAACAATCAAAATTATAAAAATTAATAATGAATGATCTAAATATTTTTCTTCATTATCTAAGAAAATGTGACCTTTGTCTTGTGTATATATAACACACAACTGTTCATACAGTTTTATGAAGAAAGACTTTTCTATTTTAAATGTATAAGATATTTACAGCCATAATTTGACAATGAATGATGGTTATCACTTTTTCATCATAACATGTTCCTCCTAAATATCTATTCAATTTTATTAAATTATTTTAGCACTTGATATTTTGCTTGTCCCTTCAAAGTGTAAAATATAAAAAATATCCCATTTTATGTTTTCCAATAGGGCTTTAAATTTTTTACTTTTCTTTTTGTATTTCCTTTTTATAAACTTTTCTACTGTGTATAGGATCTGAACCAATAGTTTGATTACTGTTAATGCAATCTTGTTTTTTTTGTGTGTGTGTGTATTTTAAAATTTGTATTCTACATCACAACACTAAGAAAAAAATATCTGTCCCTCTGCCGGACTAGTGTTGGTTTGATGATTATACTAATATTAACTGCTTCACTTGAGTAAGCAAAGAAGAAGTAAAATACCAGTCAGACCAGCTGTTAATTCACAGAGTGTTGTACTATGCTTATTAAAAACACCCTAAAGATGTACCTTTGTGGTTCAGTCTTTTGAATTAGAATCAGAATATTAATCATGCTGCAGGCCTAAATTAAACATTGGGAGGCCCCTTAAGAATTTTCACCAAATTTTCTTGGATTTTTCTTTATTGGGTCTTTCTGGACTCTGTTTAGCTCTGTAATTGCTTTGCTCCTTTGTTGATAGGTTAAAGCACAATGTGATTTTCTCCATGTCATAATATTTAAGAGGGCAGCTCAATGGTCTACTCCAGTTGCTACGTGCAGCTGAGACACCGATTTATAACAGAAATAGTGTTTACAATGTCAAATAAAGTGTGAAGTAAGAACAATTATGCATCTCGAAGTTCAGAGTTTTAAATGTACCTGAATCATTACTATCTTTATATCATTTATATTCTATAGGGGCTATCTTAAGTGACACTGCCAAATGTGGTTGACCTCATCTATGAGTATGCAAATGGAAGAAAAAATTTTTAAAAACCTATCAAGCATGTTCAAAATACACTATTTTATTATATTAGAAAATGGACATTACTGTTTATTAATGACTATAAGCTTAATTACTAACTCATGAATGTAGTTTCAAGAGTAGAAATGTATCTTTAACAGTAGCATTTGTGCATCTAAGTCAGTGTTTGCAGTACATTATTTATATATACTGAATATAAATACTGAAATGCAATTTGAACTCCACACACTTGAGATGAAAATAAAAGTTCTGATCTTGAAATATATTTTTTAATGTTTAACATATCTCTACTATCTCTCTCTCAAAGTAAAGGGATAAAATGGAAAAGTATATCAATCGAGATTCTGTATTATTTTTAAATAAATAATGATAATAATGGAGTGTCAGTGATCTTTATATATTACAAAAGTTACTTCTCTATTTCTCAATTGAATTTATGATAAACTACTCATATTTAAAAAAGAGCTCTCTTAATTCTGAGTGTGCCACAATTATTTGTGGAAAGAGAAAACATGTCTGTTGAAATTGATATTTCAATTTATGAATGTTTGTTTGAAACAACATGCTCAGGTTTTCACAGATTTGCCTAACAATATTTTGGCAGAACTGATGCAATGTGGACTTTATCTTGGCAGGGTATTTGTGCATTAGGTAACACAGAATAATAACCGTAGCTCTATGTGATTTAAAAAAAAACAAGGAAAAAACCTTATTAATTCATAGTATGATTAAGACAAAAATCATAATATTTATATATTTAAAGTGGTAATGATTAGTTTACCCAGCGGTATGGTAACTAATTCACATTAAGACAGTTAAAAAAAGAAATATGAATTCACTCGCCCCTGATGCACATCTGAAAAATAATACTATACAGTGTTATAAGCACTTTTGTTTGCTATGAATAACCAGGAAGTACAGGAACCATAACAAAAATTGCCCTGCATTTCAGAAGAAATTGTGAAGTGACTCATGAGTATTTGGGAGTTGAACACTGTGAGTACGGCATTCACGAGTGCTGGGCTAAAACACAAAATTTCATTCATGTTCTGGACTACACCTGGGCAGCTCTGTTCTTCCCTCCTCTGTGCAAATGTTCGTATCTGCTTGGGTAATAAACAAATAAGTAACAATTTATTCACAGAGTGTATAAATTGTAAATATACCTCCTAGTTTAAAAAAATCAAATTATTTTGTCAAGTACTGATAGTCAGAGATTAAACTGTGACCAACAAAGAATAAATAACTGAAGAAAAAATTTCCAGGGATCCTCTTTTACAGCATTCGTAATGAAAATTAGAACAAATTCACTAGGAAATATTTAGTAAAGACTGATGGGATCTGCCAACTTTGGACAGTTTGTGTTGCATCAAACCATCATGATTTAAATATGTTTGGATAAGGAACTATTATAAGGATTCTTTACAACCCTAACCATTATATATATTTTGTCAATTTTGTTTTATGTATCCTCCAATTTTAGTAGAAATACTTGAAAGCACATCCCAAATACTCTATCATTTCACCCTCAATATTTTTGTTGTAGAATTTTAAAGCAAATTCCAAAAAAAATCACATCACCTTGAATTCTTCAATGTGTATTGCTAACAATTAAAGATTTTTTTAGCAAATAATGCTTAAAATATGATTTTTAATGTCACTTAAAACATTAGTTCAAGTTCACATGTCCCCATTTTTTAGATGAACTCTATTTTTTTTCAAATGGTTTTTGGATGAGAACTTAATGAAGTATATAATGCACTTACTTGGTCAGTTAATTCTCATATCATTTAAACTACATAACTGTTCATCGTCCTTTTTTGACATTTTTTATTTAAAATTTTGGATATTGCTCTGAAGAATTTTCAGATTTGGTTGACTTCTCTGTAGTCAACCAAATTTATAGTTATTATAAATGTATTATAATACATTTATTATAAATTTATAGTTACATATAGAAGTTTAATTAGATTCAAGTCCAATTGATACTTTATACTGTGTATTTTCTCTCATAAATGGGTATATATAATTAGTTGTTATACTTTTATGAACACATGGGCAACAAACTGACAGAAGATTGAAAATATGCCTCATTATTTTTTAACAGCAAAAGATAAAAGAGAACACATATGTCTAGCAACAAGGAATTAGTTAAATAAACAAGAGAATACTATGCAACTGAATAAAGAAATAAAGTATGATTTTCAGAATATTATGTTCAATGAAACAACCATTGAGAGAAATATAATATGGTATATGTATAGTGTATATGTGTATAGTATACAGCATGGTATATGTATTGTGTGTGTATAGTATACTACCATTTATAAATAAGGAATTTATATATGTATATAATTTGGTATATTAAATAGGTATGTAAATTATTAAAATTGAAAGTGTATATAGTACCTGGCATGGGAGGAAAGAAATAGAGTGGATAGGACAGTGATAGAGGCTAGACTTCTCTGTAAATAAATTATGAATTTGTAACTTTGGAGAAATGTAAATATTTTATAGATTATAAAACAAAATAAACTAACTTGTTTTTATATCTCTGGTGTTATGTATATCTAAGGAAAAAGCAAGTAAGCCTCAACTCTCTTCCATAAGCATCTTGATGGTAGTAGTGTTGAAGTTATTTTGAATTAATTGTGTATAAATGATGGGCTATATCAAATGAATATGTTCTATCATCAAGAACAAAGATTTTCAGTATAATTATATGTATATCATGTATATATGTATATAAGTTAAAGTGCTTTATTTGAATTGGAAATTGTTAATAAAAACAGGCCATGTAACATGTCTTAAGAGACATGAAAATACACATACACATAGACACTTTCTATGTCTCTCCACTCAAAAGACTGGGAAAAATGATGAACCTAGTATAGGTGAACTTCCTTAGCACCCAGAGTGTAGTTTCTAAAATCTACTTTCATTGAAAAGACAGTAGGCATAGCAGAAAAATCTGATCCTATATCTAGGTCTGGATCAGTTAATATATAAGATGGACCTATAAAATATATCACAACCAAACACAAAAAAAATTTTTAAAAAACTAAGGTCATATTCATAGAACTCAGGAGTCGACCTAAGTAAGCTCCAAGAGCCAAAGATGAAAAAAATGAAGCATCAGTAAGGATTTCAGTGCAATGTATTATAATTCATGAAATAGGTTTAAATGAATGAATTCGTGGTTACAGTCAACCCTTGAGCAAATTGGAGATTAGTAGCACTGATTCCCTGTGCTGCCATAAATTAACATATAACTTCTGACTCCCCCAAAACCTTACTATTCTCATCTCTCAGCATTCACAAAGAATTGTTTCCAGGGCTCCCAAAAGATACCAGATTTCACAGATGCTCAAGTACCTTATATAGAATGACATAGAACAATGCATAGAGTGGGCCTTCCACATCTGCAAATTCCCAACCAAAACTTAAAAATACTGTTCGTATATAAGCAGAACCACAAAGTTCAAACCCATGTTGTCAAGGATTGCCTGAATATTAAAAATATGCTTGGTTAGCTTTGGTAAATGCTAGGCAAATATTTAGGGTTGAGAGAGAGAAAGATTCATAAATGTTTTATTAGTTTACTGGGGGGAAAAAACACCAGAGGAGAAAAACCTATGGATTGAACTACCCAGAATCCCTTGCACCTTGTCAGCATTCAAGTTTGGCCAGTGGGAGACCCCAGAAAGAGACTAGAAGATGCAAAGAGAGATAAATCAGAGAGTTTATCCTCCTCTCTTCCCCCAACCCAAGGTGCAATTCAGTAATGGTTACGTTTGTGGACCTGAGACCACAGAACAAAAAAACACATTGGCTTTCTTTTCCAGTTGTGTTCTTACCACATTCTTTAGCAGCAGATACCACTTGACATTCTGAGGTTAGATATAGTAATACTGTAACTTCTTATTTCCTGGGGTCCATAGTGTGCTTTGTTTTCCATTGTTGGTTCCCTTAATCCTGCCCATAACATTTAAAATACTCCCCATATTGAAACCTATTCTATATGCCTTGTAATGTATTGTGGGTTTCCTGCTGTAATTCTAACTAATATACACTAAATTTGGGCCAGCCTCAAGATAAAAACCCTCAAAGGTAGACCCTGTTATTGGTTTATTGGCATTTTTGATAAGCAATTTTTTATGATGATACTTTAATTTCCAGAGTCAAATAAAACAAAAACTTCAATAATTTTCAAATTGTATCAACTAAAACTGCAGTAGCATGAGATGAGAGCAAGTTAAAGGAAAGTCATTGGATGATCACAGGTTTCTGGCACTTAGTCATGTTGATGACAATTTTGGTTAAAAAACTGAGAAGTGAGATGGCAATTTCTTTTGAAAATAGATTTTATTCTTTAAAATATATTTAGGTTCAGAGCAAAATTATGCAAAAGTATAGAAAGCTTTCATATATTCCTCTCCTTTCAATCTTGGGAAATCTGTCCTTTACCCATCTAGAAATGTGTAATATTTGCATGTGGGAGAGATGCTTCATAAGCAATCATTGCTTCCTCTTCACAAAAACACCCAACAATGCACTTCTTTTTTTTTTAAATATTTTATTTACTTATCTTTAGAGAGAAAGGGAAGGAGAAAGGAAGAGAAACATCAATGTATGGTTGCTTCTCATGTATCCCCTGCTGGGAACTGGCCCCTGCTGGGAACTGACCTGCAACCCAGGCATGTGCCCTGACTGGGAATCAATGCACTTCTATGATCACAAAAAACCCCATCCAAATATAACCCAGGTACAGAGAAACGAAGTCTGACCCAGAATGAGGTAACTTGCACACAAAAAGGTTGCAAGATCTTGAAACAAGAATCAGCATGAATCTGGGGTACCTGTAAGGGGGTTAATTTTAAGTGTGTAAAAAAAGAAATAAGAAAGTAGATTAGAATGGAAAGAACTCATTGATATAGGTACACCCTCTTAGGATCTGGAATTTATTATGTTAATTTTATTTAAGTACCTAGCATTGGCTTTAACAGCCTTTTACGTACGTTGCTTCATTGANAAATATTTTATTTACTTATCTTTAGAGAGAAAGGGAAGGAGAAAGGAAGAGAAACATCAATGTATGGTTGCTTCTCATGCATCCCCTGCTGGGAACTGGCCCCTGCTGGGAACTGACCTGCAACCCAGGCATGTGCCCTGACTGGGAATCAATGCACTTCTATGATCACAAAAAACTCCATCCAAATATAACCCAGGTACAGAGAAACGAAGTCTGACCCAGAATGAGGTAACTTGCACACAAAAAGATTGCAAGATCTTGAAACAAGAATCAGCATGAATCTGGGGTACCTGTAAGGGGGTTAATTTTAAGTGTGTAAAAAAAGAAATAAGAAAGTAGATTAGAATGGAAAGAACTCATTGATATAGGTACACCCTCTTAGGATCTGGAATTTATTATGTTAATTTTATTTAAGTACCTAGCATTGGCTTTAACAGCCTTTTACGTACGTTGCTTCATTGAACGCTAGATTAACAAGAGTGTAAAATCAATGATGTTGCGATCCTGGCATATTCCTGGCATGCTGGAGGTGCAGGGAAAACAGAGTGCTGGAGTGGTTCTATAATACATACATCCCCTTAAGCTTTTCTCAGGTAAGGCCAAGAGACTCTCCTAGCATCCTTGCAAAGATAAATGATGGCTGTCTTCTGTAGGCAGGAGAGAGAACCAAGATAGAATAAGGTTCTCTGGTTTCTGTGGCAATAATAGGATCACTGAATGGCAGAGGACATATCATAGCTCTCAACCATTAAATAAAAGGTGCCACAATACCATATAGATGACAGAGAGGGGATAGTAAGAAGGGATTTATGAAACTGTCTAATTAATAATGGCATTAAGGATAAAATAAATAGACAGCCTACTAAGTTATTGCTGACAAATATAAAGAGAAAAGCTGTGGCTCTGGCAAAAAGAAATCTGATGTGGATTGATGTGGGAATTCACAACCTCTTCTCCAGTTATCTATCTCAGCTTTGTCTTGCATAAATTCAATAATGGGAAATTAATCTCTATGAAATGGTCCATCCATTTTTATATCTAGGCATAATTTCTACCAACTGGTTCTCGCTTTTCTTTCTAGAGCCTCACAGAGGAAGCATGATCTATATTCTGATGGGTAAATCTTCAAATAATTGAAGACAGTTACGTGTTTTTATGCTCAAAGTTTTAAGTTACTTCACCATTCTGGCTGTCACATAGTTGCATTCCAGTTTGTCACTGACAGTGTCTTGAATGTTTTGGCTGTGTGAGTTGAAGCACACAATCGGTCAGTTACTACCACCATCCTTCTTGTTACAGCGCTTCTAGTAATGCAGCCTGAAAATCAAAATAACTCCATTTCTAGCTTTGCTGAAAAATTGAATTCAATAAAATGTAATCTTAGGAGTTGTAGGAAAGATGGAGTAAACAGTTGATTAATAATGCATGTTTATGACAACTTCTTTACGGAGTACTTTCCTCCACAGGTTAAAGCATATCTGAAATTACTATATTAAGTAGGCTTCAGGCATCTTGTTTTGGACTTGCTGACTTCAGTGGTGTAACATTCCCTCATGTTCATGATTCATTTCAAGTTGTGGTACAGCCAAAGGAAACATGGTGAGAATTTAGGCCAGAATAGACTGCATACTGTAAATGCTATATTTTACCCACCAAAGATATGTATATCATGTGACATGCTCACTTTTTATAATACTCAAAATTCTGCATTTTCAAGGAACACTAATATGTGCTAGCCCAAATGAAAGCCATGTTGATTTGAAAATGGATCTAGAACAGACATACTTATAAGAGAGGTACATAATCCCAGTCCACGTCATTTCTCCACCACTTTGACAGTAATGAATTCACAAACATTTCTAGGTTGTTGGTTTACTTTTCTTTTTTTTTTTTTTAATCTTATTGACTTCTGGCCAAGATGGAGGTGAAGGTAGATATACTTTGCCTCCTCACATAATCAAAGAAGGACAACAACATATTCAAAAACAAAAAAGAACCAGAATTGCCAGAAAAATCAAACTACATGGAAGTGCGACAACCAAGGAGTTTAAAAAGAAATATTCATTCAGACCAATAGAAGGGGTGGAGACTGGCAACTGGGGTGAGAGGACAGTTGGGAGCAGCAGCTGGAGGACTGGGGAGGCGAGGCTGCTGCTGGCAGACCAGGCAGTCCCACATCTGAGTGCAGATAAACTGGGAGGAGCAACTGGGAAGTGAGACAGACCACACAACCCAGGGTTCCAGTGCAGGAAAATGGGTCTCGAAACCTCTGACTGTAAAAATCTGTGGGGGTTACAGCAACAGGAGAAACTCCCAGACTCATAGGAGAGTTCATTGGAGAGACCCACAGGGTCCTAGAATGTACATAAAACCACCCACCCAGGAATTAGCACCAAAAGGGCCAAATTTGCTTGTGGGTAGTGGGGGAAGTAACTGAAACCTGGCCAAAAGCTGAGCAAGTGGCACTGTTCTCTCTCAAGCTCCTACCCCACATACTGTGCCACAATGCAGCAATGTGGGTTGCCCCGCCCTGGCAAATACTTAAGACTCCACCCCTTATAACATAACAGGCCAGGTGAGGCAAAAAAATATGGCCCAAATGAAAGAACAGATCAAAGCTGGGGAAGTAACTGAAAACCAGCTAAGAACCCAGCAAGAAGCGTTGTTGCCTCTCAGGCCCCTCTCCCACATACAGCAGCATAATGCAACAAAGTGGGTTGGCCTGTCCTGGCAAAAACCTAAGGCTCTACCCATTGCAAGATGACAGGTGTGCCAAGACAAAAAAAAATATGGCCCAAATGAAAGAACAGATCAAAACTTAAAAAATAGAACTAAGCGATGACGATATAGCCAACCCATCAGATGCACATTCAAAACACTGGTAGCCATGATGCTGGCAGAAATGGTTCAGTCTGGTCACAAAATAGAGGAAGAAGTGAACACTATGCAAAGTGAAATAAAGAAAAATGTACAGGGAATCAACAGGGAAGGGAAGGAAACCAGGACTCAAATCAATGATTTGGAGCAGAAGGAAGAAATAAACATTCAACCCGAACAGAATGAAGAAACAAGAATTTTTAAAGATGAGGAGAAACTTAGGAACCTCAGGGACAACTTTAAAAGTTTCAACATCTGAATCATAGGGGTGCCAGGAGGAGAAGAGAAAGAGCAAGAAAGTGAACACTTATATAAAAAAAAATAATGAAGGAGAACTTTCCCAATCTGGCAAAGGAATTAGACTTCCAGGAAGTCCAGGAAGCTCAGAGAGTTCTGAACAAGGTGGACCCAAGGCAGAATACCCCAAGGCACAACATAATTACATTACACAAGATTAAAGATAAAGAGAGAATCTTAAAAACAGTGAGAGAAAAAGAGACGGTTATCTAAAAAGAAATTCCCATATGACTATCAGCTGATCTCTCAAAAGAAAGCTTTCAGGCAGCAAGGGGCTGGAAACTAGTATTCAAAGTCATGAAAGGCAAGGACCTACATCCAATATTACTCTATCCAGCAAAGCTTTCATTTAGAATGGAAGGGCTGATAAAGTGCTTCCCAGATAAGGTCAAATTAAAGGAGTTCATCATCTCCAAGTCCTTATATGAAATGTGAAAGGGACTCATCTAAGAAAAAGAAGATGATCAAAACAAAGAACAGTAAAATGACAACAAACTCACAACTATCAACAACTGAACATAAAATAACAACAACAAAAACAAACTAAGCAAACAACTAGAACAGGAACAGAACCAGAAATGGAGATTGCATGGAAGGTTATCAGCAGGTAGGGGGAGGGCAAAAAATGAGGGAAAAGATACAGGAATAAGAAGCAGAAATGGGCGGTAGAAAATAGACAGGGGGAGGTTAATAGTATAGGAAATGGAGAAGCCAAAGAACTTATATGTATGACCTATGGACCTGAAGTAAGGGGAGGTGAATGCTGAGGGCGGGGGGGCGGGGGGTGGGTGGTAGTGCAGGGTAGAGGAGAATAAAGGGGAGAAAAAATAGGACAACTCTAATAGCTAATTAATAAAATATATTTTTAAAAATCTTGTGCTGCTCTCAAACTTTTTTATTGTTACTTTTTAAGTAGAGGTATGAAAAAATTTGCAGCTAATACTTCATTCTAAAATTTGAGAAACTAAAGGAAAGTAACTCATGTGTTTCTAATTAATATTTCAGAAGAGAGTTTTAGTGAAATAATTCATAATTCCTCACAGAATGTTTAATTTTCAAGCCTAAACAATTCCTAACATTGAGTTTACATTAAAAAATAAAAATACAAAGCCATTTTTAAGATAAACATACTTCTCAAAGAAGAAACAAGTTACATATGCCTTCTAGAAATATATTACAAGTATTTATTTCAGTGCATGTTAGGACTTGATAACTTTGCACAGAATTTGATGAAGTATAAGCAGCTATGGTTCATTCATTGGAGTTCTCAGACCAGACCATTAGAGGCCAAAGAAATCCTTGAAATTTTATAAATAGTTTCGGGACAAAGATAGGTGTACACTGATCTAAAATATAATTGATCAGATTTGTGAGACTTTCAAAATGCTCTACAAAATGGTCTACACTTTTGGTAAGCAGTCTACACTTCCCAAAAGATTAAGTAGCTTTTATAGGCAAATATATGTGATACAGTCATAAGCAGACAGATAGTCTTTGCTTTTAATATTTGGGTTTTTGAAGAAGCATTTGGAGCTTTCCAGTGGAATATTCATGAGTGGTAGAAGAGCAAACTCTAGATGGCAGGCATGTTCACAACTGGCTCTGTTTGGTCTGGCTAGAACACTGCAGATATTCGTTTCTTTAAAATATGTGTGGAAAGCCTAACGCAGTAGATGTGTTTATAGCTCTTCAACAGAACAAGATCAGGAGACCTGGAGATTAATAATCTTTGTTGTACAAGGTCAGGTTAAAGCTAAGGTAGCCTCCTAGGCAGTTCTCCCCACTGCTATGGCAATGAATTTCAGACCTGACCTAGAGAGGCACAGATGGTACATAAAAATAGATGCTTTATATCTGAGGATCACAGTTCTTTAAGAAATGGAATAACATATTTTATTATATGAGAGTGTTTTTATTTTCTAATGGTTATATTGCATTTATAAGAAAAATAAGATTAAAGTAAAACACAATTGTTAGATAAATTATTGAGAGTGAATATCACTGGAGAGGAAATTTGCCAATTTTCTAGTCAGTGGGACTTATCAAGGACCCGATTATTTGTGTGTGATTTTAATTTGCATAGTTGTTAAGACAAAATTCATCTTTCATAAAAATATATGATTATATTTTCAGGGAAGAATAAATCTTGTGGCATATTATTTTTAAAATATTTTCATAACTGCCCTACAAAATAATTCCGAGATATATGAACCTATTACTTTATGGTCAGAAATTAAAGTGTTTTAATGTCAGCAGTTGGACATTAGAGGAATAATTTGTGGGTTATTTTGTTGCTAAAAATATTTTTTAAATTATATATCCTTCCTACTTAGACTATTGTTTTATATCCTTGTCTCTTAACTCTATTATGAACAAGAATCACAGAAGAACCATGTCAAAATCCCAGTTATGATTCAGTAGTTCTGGAGGAGGGCCTGAAATTTTGCATTTTTAATAAGTTCTCAAGAGGACTTCTGGTCAAGACATGGCTTACCTCTTCACACAACCGCTTCTGAATTACAGCTAAAATATAGAACAAACATCGCTCAGAAATCAAGTTGAATGGAAGTCTGACAACTACGTAATTAAAAAAATATATATATATATATCCAGACCTGTAGGACTGATGCAGACCTCACCCATGCGTGGTGAATAAGTATTTGGAAGGAATTTCTTGGGAGAAAAGAGTCCCACCCCCATTCCAGGCTCCCCAGCCCAGGATTCCAGTACCAGGAAGATAAGTCTCCATAATGTCTGCTTACAAGAACCAGTGGGGATTCAATGAGTGGAGGAAACTTCTGAAACCCCAAGCAGTTCCTCTTAACCACATATGGGCTCATACTCACTCCCTCTGAGCTCCAGCACTAGGGTAGCAGCTTAAAAGACATTAGTGGTATATAGGGAGAAACTGAAGGCATTAGTTTCTGGTATCAAGGTGAGCAGAGGCCATTGTCTCTTTTCTAACCGCCCCCCCCCGCCCCCGAGCCATTAAGCTGGTGCCATATTTGAGACTCCATCAACCTGGCTAACACTGTTTGACCTGCCTTGAAGATCCCCAGAGAATCCGACCCACCCAATTTATGGGCCCACCTAGGCAGCTTTTCCATTTGAATAGCTGGTCTTGGCTCCTGCTTCACAACTTCCTAAATCCTATCAAACCAGCAACAGCTGCCCTCAGTGAGCCCCAAGCCCTGTACTATCCGCAGCAGCCAGATTAGTTTCATACCTTGCCTTTGCCTGGGAATCTCCAACCCCTGCACAAGTTGTAGCCATCTCAGATTGCTTTATAGCTCCGGTAGGGTGGCCCTGGGCAAAATACAGGTGAGGGCTGACCTTGTCCTACATCACCTAGGAAATCCCAGGGTGAGGGCACCCAGTGGACAGCTACGGACCATGTCAGACTACCACCACCCTGCTCCCTGCACAGCTGATCCTCCACAGAGGGCAGAGGTTGTTGGTAAGTGGTCACAGCCAATCCTTGTAGCTGATTGGCCTTGGTAAATCATTCCCATTGATCTGCCAAAAGCAACCAAGGCTCAACTACAAAAGGAGGGTGTACAGCTCATATGAAGGGTGCACCTTGAGTGCCCAGATTGGATGAAAGGGGAGGCTCTGCCACTGGACCATCCAGGACACTTACTACATGAGGCCAGGCTACCATGATAGGGAGTCATACCAGCTCTACCTAATACATAGAAACAAACACAGGGAGGCTAACAGAATGAAAAAACAAAGAAACATGGCCCAAATGAAAGAAGAGATTAATACTACTCCAGAAAAAGAACTGAACAAAATGGTGGTAAGCAATCTATCAGATGCAGAGTTCAAAACACTGTTTATAAGGATGCTCCAGGGACTTAGTGAGGACCTCAACATCACAAAAATGATCCAGTCAGAAATGAAGGATACACTAATTAAAATAAAGAACAATTTACAGGGAAACAACAGTAGAATGGATGAAGCAGAGATTCAAATCAACTATGTGGAACATAGGAAGCAAAAAGGAACCAATCACAAGAAGAAAAAACAATTTAAAAAAATGAGGATAGCATAAGCAGCCTCTAGGGCAACTTTAAGAGGCCCAACATTTGCATCATAGAGTTCCAGAAGAAGAAAAAGAGCAAGATATTGGAGATCTATTTGAAAAAATAATGAAAGAAAACTTCCCTAATTTGGCGAAAGAAATAGAAATGCAAGTCCAGGAAGCACACAGAGCCCCAAACAAGATGAATGCAAAGAAGCTCACTTGAAGATACATCATAATTAAAATGCCAAAGGGTAAAGATAAAGAGAGAATCTTACAAGCAGCAAGAGAAAATAAGTTAGGTACCTACAGGGGAGTTCCCATAAAATTGTCAGCTGATTTCTCAAAAGAAACTTTGAAGACTAGAAGAGATTGGCAAGAAATATCCAAAATTATGCAAAACAAGGACCTACAGCCAAGATTGCTCTAGCCAGCAAAGCTATTATTCAGAATGGAAGGGCGGATAAAGTGGTTCCCAGAAAAGAAAAAAACAGAAGAGTTCATCATCACTAAACCATTATTATATTAAATAGTAAAGGGACTTATTTAAGGAAAAAAAAGATCAAAGCTATGAACAATAAAATGGCAAAAATGCATACCTAAACAAGTGAATATAAAAAACAATGTAAGCAAACAAGAACAGAGACAGAATTGTGGATACAGAGAGAGTTTTGATGGTTGCCAGATCAGAGGAGGTTATGAAGGACTAAGTGAAGAAGTGAGGGGATTAAGAAGTACAAATAGGCCATGGCTGGTGTAGCTCAGTGGATTGAGCACAGACCTGCAGACCAAACAACTGTGGTTCGATTCCCAGTCAGGGCACATGCCTGGGTTGCAGGCCCATTCCCAGAAGGGGATGCACGAGAGTCAACCATACATTGATATTTTTCTGCCTCTCTCCTTCTCTTCCCTTCTAAAGATAAATAAATAAAATCTTAAAAAAAAAGAAATACAAATAGGTAGTTACAGAATAGCCATGGGGATGTGAAGTAGAGTATAGGAAATGGAGTAGCCAAAGAACTTATATGCATTACCCACGGACATGAGCAATGGGGGGGTGGTTGTCTGATGGAGTGGGGGATGCTGGGTGGAGGGGGGGCAAAGGGGGAAACATCAGAATAACTGTAGTAGCATAATCAATACAATAAAATTTGAAAAAGAGAAAGAGCAAAATAAGCTCTCAGGGTAGGCCAATATTTCTGGTCTCTGGATCACACATTGAATAGCAAAGCTATATGTGATATGCCTGTTATGATTCTTTAAATATACTATTGATTAAAATATTTATATACTATTGATGAATAATTTCATATAAAAGGACTATTTTATGTAAAGACTACATTCATTAAGCAGAATCAAAATTAATTCATGAAACAGCTCTATACTAAAATAAATAGTTGTTTATATATGAAGTACTATTAATGGAATAGCAGAAGAACTTACATGCATGACCCATGGACATGAACAATAGTGGGGGGATTGCCTGAGGAAGTAGGGGTGCTGGCTGGAGGGGGCAAAGGTAGAAAAATTGGGGCAACTCTAATAGCATAATCAATAAAAATAATTAAAAATGAAGTACTTTTCAAAGGTCCTTTTTACTAAAAGTACATAGGTTCTAGGTTAGAAATTTTTTAAATTGATTTTATCAAATGATTCAGTGCTGAATAAAGTATCTATGCTTGGTACTATTGCCTTAGATGCTCCAGTTCCCTGTTAATGGTTAATGGGTATTTTACCTAATTTTGGAGATTAGAAAACCAGAAAATCTTACTGGCAATTTTGTTATCATTGATTTCATGGCGAGATATCTTCTGGTGATTGTGACTTTGGAGGGTGATATAAAAGTACACACGCGTGAACACCCTGCATTTAAAACCCAATGTTCTTATGTAAAACTGTCGGGGATGAATCTAGTTCAAATCTTCAATCAACACCTATTTGACCTGCTGAGAATCAGTAGGTCTGGGACCACTATGTGGCTTGTTTCCTAATGTACAGTAAATTTCTTTCAAAATGAAGGTGCATGTGCTTTTTTACTTTGGCAGAAAGGGCAAAGCAGGGACATAATGAACTATAAATTTTAGTGTATTTACGAGTATTTATAGCTCACTGTAAGGCTTTACTTTCTGTGTTTTTTATATTTCCTCTGAACTTGGCTCTGCCAGCAGGTTCAGTATGTTTGACCTTCTGACTAGAAGAGCTTCGTCAGGTCCACATTCTCCAGCAGATGTTTTATTTTTGTGGAGTGACTTAGAGCATGGGATGAGGCTGGGATACTTCTTGATAAAACATACTGTTGGCAATACCTATAGGCAGAATTTTGCATTTATTTTTAATTTCAGTTTTCTATTTTTCTCTTAAGATATAACTCGTGATTAACATTGTAGTAATAATACTCCGTTAAAAAATTATAGCTGTCACAATCTTTCCAACATGCATCATCATGCCCATATGAGAGTTTTGGATATGAAAATCCTTTTGAATGTGAAATGACAGGTAACTGCACTGGCCTCTGCCTGTTCTGAGGATCATTAACAAAGTACTTAGATGTGACTCTCCATACCTAGTTGATTTGTATCAGTGGGAGGATGACTGCCCAAGTTAGTTGTGCTAGACTTGCTACAAAAAAGAAAAAATGTAATTGATTGACAATGACATCTCTGCCACTTCAATTGTGGCTTAGAACTTCACGTGCGAGACGCTTCTCTGCTCCTGTAGCTTATTTTCCTTCATGCCAGTGCAGCACAGCCACGGTGGGATAGGGAAGGGAAACCGTGTGTGTGGCCTCCTCAGCAGGAGCAAGTCCTGCAGGGCCACTGGTGGGCAGAGGCGTGCTGAGAAAGGTGTCAGAGAAAGGTCTGCTCTGGGGACCACGGCTGTCACTCAAAGAGCCCCTACTAGGTGGCGGTGCTCAGGGGGAGGAGTGCACATTGGAACAAAATATTCTTATTTTCATTCAATGGAATAAAATTTTGTTTACAATTGTGTTCACACAAATTAAGTATTTAAGGCCTCTTTTTTTTCTCTTTCTTGCCATTTTTTTCCTTAATCACCTCATTAATTTCCAGTTTGGCTTAAAATGTTCAGCAGGCTGGAACTGTATGGCTCATTTATTCTACTTTATTTACTTTTTTAAAGTAAAATGGATAAAATCAATTAATAAATTTAAGCCCTTTTACTATGATTTGGAAAGCTGCTAAATAATACATCTTCCTTTCCTCACGAAAGTGCTAGGAAGTAATTCATCTGTGCACATAAGGTAAGTAATCTCTTTCTGGAGATATATTCAAGGAAATGGTAGATTGTTGTTACTCTGAGGCTTAAGCTCAGTCCTGTCCAGACCCTGGACGGGGTGAAACAGCCTGCACGGGGATTCTTGCATATATTATCCAAAAATACTCCATCATCAGCTTGTGTTACTTGTATGAAAAACTTAAATAATTAATACACCAATATTCTGATTCTTTTCCACCTGGGTGTAATAGTAGCTGTATTTCTAAAAATAAAGTATTCCGATGCTAGATGGGGTTTTAAACCGAACGATGGCAAAGTTGCTCTTTAGCAGTGATTTGGAAAGCATTCTACTTCCTAACAGTATGTAAGCACACACACACACACAGTCTCTAAAATATTATCAAGTTAGAGTAAGTTATGTCTGGTGGGAAGACTAAAGAAGATATAAAGTAAATCTGGAAGAGCAAAATAATATGTGAACTTTTCCCAGGAATGAAATTTCTAAATGATGTAGAGATGAAGATTTTCAGATCTGCTTGAGGCTGGATAAACTGACTACAATAACCTGCCAATTGAAGTACAGGTTGTTCTTCTGATTACTGAGAAAGGAAAAAAAGGGAGTGGAAAAAAAACAGAAAATAGGACTTCAAGAGCACAGCTTCATCAGTATCTAGTGCTCAGAATGCACCCAGGAGCATCGGGAATACTGAGTGGCATTTCATGAAAAAGCTGTTTAGAGCAATGCTTGGGACAGTAAGAGTTTCATAAACATCAGATGTAACTGAGATACATGCGCGTGCACACACGCACACCATGAATGTCAGAAAGCATTGCTTTCTCTCTCTATCTATATCGATGGTAGTATATATGTGTGTATTTATCTACTTAATACATGTACATGTATATGCATGTACATATCAACTGTTTATAGAGGAAATAAAAAACCAGGAAGAAATGTGTACAATTTTCATCATGCTAGAAATATTTGTCTTTCCTAAGTTTTTAATTAAGTACTTGTATGTTTATTGTGGAAAAGTAAATGGGTATTTTATGCATAGCTATATTACAACTTTACTTCTTACAGTACATGAACTAAACATGGTTTATTTATGTAGATGCATATCTTTATATATTCACTAAAGAATCTAGTATCATAAAGATGGCTGATATAACAAACATCTGATGAAAGATGTTTTAAAGTTTCTCTTGGAAATCTGTGTTAATAACCTGATAATGCTTTGTTATGGCTTTCTGAAAATGTGTGAAGTGTTTTGGCAGTATGTCAACAGAGTGTCAAATATGGTGAGAGAGAAGCTAAGAGTTGGAATCATAGTGTCACCAAGTGTTAAAGCTAGAAGGGACCTTAGACCTCCTTCATGTTGGAAGTGATGGGGCGGAAGCCCAGGAGGGTTAAGTGATTTGTTCAAGGTCACGTACAGAGGGAGTAGGGACCAAGTAGCAGAACCTGGGTCCCCTAGCTTACAGTTCTATTTTCTTTTAGGTTTGTAATTTTGCTTCTAACTATATTAATTGTTTTGTTTTGTACAGAACAAAACACAGATTGTTGAAGTGAAGGAGGCAGATGTTTTTTTTTTGAAATCTGAGTTTTTAAAGGTCACCCCATCTCTCATTAGTTAGACTATCTACTCCCGGACATTTATTTAAGCATTTATTCCACATGTAACTCCTAGAGATATTAATTCCCTTGACAATGAGAAGCAAGGGTTGTAGTTTTGAATAAATATAGTCATCTTTCACTTTAAATCTACTTTTCATTGAAAGAAGTATTTTTCTTTTTTGCTTGCCTTCCTGCTTTGTAATAGATAGGTTCTTTCTCTTCACCCAGCAGAATCTGACAACCAAGTGAATAGAAATTGTTGCAGACACGCAGGCACACACACATTTGCACACAGACATACCACATATGGAGCGTTTGATAGCTTACGGATAACTCTCATATATAAATTCTTACCATGACTGTAAATTAGTTAGTTCGATGTTTTTAAAAGTCCACTTAATAGATGAGAAAACAGTTAAAGAGCTGTGATCTGACCAAATAACAGCTCAAAACTTGTTCTTTATCTTTGCAATATATTCCCTTTCAGTGTATGTAAATGTAATGGACCATCAATATTTAATGGTTAATTAAGGTAATTGAGACTATGCAGAGTATACTTTGATACCTTCGAGTTGATATAAAGGAGGATTGACATCATTTTTTCTACATAGTTCTCAGGGACAAGAAGATATATTATTAGAAAGTCTAAACTTAAGATTAATTTCAATGCTTTAAAATTTAATATGTTTAATTCTAAATCTGATTGGAAAGATAAAATCTATTTTTCTATTTGTTTGAATATTTAAAAATTATTTTATAGATATATATTTCTAAAGTATATATTTCAATTATAATCTTCAAGATTTTGCTACATACTCTGTCTTCCTTTGGCCACTTAAAGAGTTAATTAATGACTTATACCAAAGTCTTTTTTTTTTTTTTTAATATTTTATTTATTTATTTTTAGAGGGGAAGGGAAGGAGAGAGGAAGAGAAACATCAATGTATGGTTGCTTCTTGTGCATCCCCTGCTGGGAACTGGCCCCTGCCGGGAACTGGCCTGCAACCCAGGCATGTGCCCTGACTGGGAATCGAACCGCGATCGTCTGGTTCGCAGGCCCGCGCTCAATCCACTGAGCTACACCAGCCAGGGCCTTATACCAAAGTCTTGTACAGTGAAAATGACCAGTGTAGGAGTCTGTGAAGGGTTCTGGGCCAGGAGTTACAAGAACAGAGTCTTAAACGATATAGAGATGAAGATTTCAGACTTCATCTGAAACTGTTGGACAAAGTCTTGTTCACTAGTTTGAAATATGCCTTTAGTCAAACCATTTACCTCTCTGAGCCTTGGTCTACGTAGTCTTGCGTAAGAAGAAGGTGAGAGGCCAGATAATCAATAAGGTCTTTTGGTCATCTTAAAGGTCTATGATTTATAATGTATGTCTTCTGCATGATAATTTTATTAAATTGAAATATTTTGTGTTTGTTAAAACAGACATATATGTGAAAAATCCAAATATGAAAGCAGAACAATTTCATAATTATTATACATATCTATGTGCATGAATGCACAACCATAATTACTGGGGCTTTGTTAACATGCTATTAAAGTAACTAGCTCTTTCAGAAAAAAAACAATGAAAACAATTTACATATCTTTAAGATAAATTTGTGTTTAAAGTAATTACTCAGTGGTAAATTTATTTAGTTAAGCATTTGAGTTCAAATGGCACCCTGATTTCATTGAGATATTAAAACTAAGTGGGGTGGGGAGGAATGGTGGGGGGGGAAGAGCTATTAAAACTAAGAGATCATAAAACAAGCTTTGAGGCCATAAATTATATTTCATGCTTTAGAATATGTAAACTAATTTTGGTTACATTTTTAACATAATAATATGTTCAGAAATACCATTTCATCAGCAAATATACATATATATTTGCATTATACTTACAACGGTCTGTCCAGAAGGTATGTCAGCCATGAAATATGGGAAATAGAGCCATTTTTTGAAGAAGATACAAGATAAAAGAAACATTATACATAGGACCATGGCACCTCAGTCACCTTCAAAGTAGGCACTTGGGACTTCACACAGTTTTCCAAAATTGCCATCAACTGCCCCATCATATTTTCCTGAATCTCATCAACAGTGTGAAATTGCTTCCCTTTCAAAGGTTATTTTAGGTTTGGGATGAGCCAGAAGTTGCGTGGAACCAAACCTGGGCTGTAGTGGGCCTGAGTGACCTGGGTGGTTTGATGTTTTGCAAAAAACCCTGCACAAGATGTGATGCAAGAAGTTGCCAAAAACCAGTTGCCCAGAGATATGGCTTTCTGAATTATCCCCATAGTTTCCATGGAGGACTGTTCTAGTTTAACGCGAAATCTGGTACAGATTGTTGCTTTACTAGCTCAGTCATTTTCAATGCAACAGCTACACAGTGCACATGCCCACTGAATGGCGTCCACTGCCCCACTGACTGGTACGGTGAAGTCATTGTTCATGCATGCACATTCCACTCCACTCTCCTTGGCTTCCAGGTTACACTGGTGTCGTGCAAACCGTTCTCATTATATTAACAATGGTTGGAATTTTTCTGGACAGACTATATATATATATATACACATGTGCACACACATACATTAACATATAGTTTAATATGATTTGAAATGTGTATAGGTTTTCATTTTTCAGGTCACTACATATATTACACTTACCATCAACAATGAGGAATAATGTTTGATATTTTTGTTTGCTTGAATGTTTAAAAATCACTAGCATAGGTTTAGCATGAAGTTTGTTGTAAATATTTCTGGAGTATAGAACTTGATAAGTCTAAACAAGAATATCAAAATGTCAATGGTATTTTATGTGCACATAGGTTTATGTGTCAGGTTGACTAAGCTATGGCATCTGATTATTTATTCAAACACTAATCTAGGTGGAACCATTAAGCTAGTTTGTTGATGTCCTTATCATGTATAATCAGTTGACTTTAAATAAAGCAAATTACCATCTATAATATGGGCAGTCCTCATCCTATTTGCTAGAAGGCCTTTAAGGCAAAAACTGAGATTTCTCAAAGAAGAAATTCCACGTTAAGGTAGAAGCATTAACTACTGACTGACTAAGTTTCCGGCCTGCTGATCTGACCACCCCATCCTCCACCCTGAGAACTCTGATACAGCATCTTTCTTTCCATTTACATCTAATTTAGGGCTATGGTGAGAGTTTAACCATATCACAGCAGATTAGACTTGAAGTGATTTTGTAGACTTTAGAAATAATGGCAGTAGAAAATTAACACTGATAATAATATGTTCATAAAAAATGAAAAATAAATTAACCCTGGAAAATTGAACAAAGTGCTAAATAACAACTCAGTACAAGAAAAGATATTGATGGTTATAAACTAATAATACAATGTTTAACTATATTCAATAACATTTAAGAAAGTAGGGCATTAATGATTTTNAAACGATTTTGTAGACTTTAGAAATAATGGCAGTAGAAAATTAACACTGATAATAATATGTTCATAAAAAATGAAAAATAAATTAACCCTGGAAAATTGAACAAAGCGCTAAATAACAACTCAGTACAAGAAAAGATATTGATGGTTATAAACTAATAATACAATGTTTAACTATATTCAATAACATTTAAGAAAGTAGGGCATTAATGATTTTTAAAAGATTTTTTTATCTTTGAACAGAGACCTCAAAAACAATATTGTTTGTGGTATACCATCTGAGAAGAAGTGTATCTTTATAAGTATTTGAGACACTTCACAATTAGTTTCCAACTTCTTAACAGGTGAAATTGGAAACAGTATTTTTTTCCTTTGAATGTCACTTTAGCCTCGGAAATGGGGCACTGTCCATTAGAATTGTTTCCTTTGAAGTTTTGTCCCCTCTTGGCTGAGCAGTGAAACTTTGTCATGAGGCTGCATCACACAACCTCTGCTATCGACTTTTCTCTCTTTTATTTGTTCAAAGCAGAGTTCTCTTTTATTCAATTTATAAATTTCTATTTTTTTCCAATTATAGTTCAGATTCAATATTATATTAGTTTCAGGTGTACAGCGTATTGGTTAGCCATCTATAACTTGGGAGGTGGTCTCTCCAGTAAGTCCAGTACCCCTCATGCCCATTTGGCCACCCTCAGTTTGTTCTCAGGCCATAAGACCACTGGCTCCCTCTTGAGGCCTGAAGTAAAGACAGGAGCTAGTTACCCTCACCTTTTCCACCCTACTGCGTCCTAAATGACCTCTGCCTGTTCAAAGAAGAATGCAATAGTCTATGTGCATTGGATACAACTATGTAAAACATTGCTATATTAACAGAATGTGAAGAGATGTGAAGAGAAACATTTCATGTGTTTTGGTATTGATATAATATACAAATAGAATTATTCAAATGGGTGGGTTTGATCAAAGTTGACCTTCTGGATGAAGACAAAAATCTATCAAGAATCAGGTGACTCTATGCTATTTTTCAGGGAGTTAGAATCACAAAAATGGCCTGTCTTTGTGGAAAGAACTCTGAGGTGGTGTGGGAAAGGCGAGATGCAATTGGTGGCAGGGAGTAAAGGTTAAGGATGTAGGCTGCTGACTGAGAGCCTGACTGTGATTATTTTAGCTCAGTACTTCTAAAACTTAACATCTTCATTCTTTTCCAGCTTTTGGTTCAAGCCACCCTTTACTTTATTCCTTTTCAGTTGCTGCTCCTACCTCAAACCCTATTTGTTCATTATTTTTTCTTGTCATGCTATTATAATTTTCTGCATTGATTCACTCTATTACAATTACCTAAATTTTCATGTTATTGCAATACCTTTTAACTAGACACCCTGACTTATAATCTCCCACTCCTTCATCATTTGTGCATTAACAGTGACCAGCTTAATTTTCCTATAACAAACCTTTCAGGCTTCTCTTTGATTAAAATACGAAAACAAACAGACAAACTAACTAACCAATCTTTCTATGGATTGTAGGTAAGGTCGTTGAGGTCCTTTCATTAGTAACACAGTTTCTTCCAATAAGGACTTTACCTGATTTCTCCTTGTGTCTTTCTATTTTTCCATTAAAGCAAATTAAACTCTTATCTTCCAACCACAATTTCATGCAAGTCTCACCTAAACCTCTAATTGTGTTTAGTGTGAATTTTATCTACATACTTTGCCTTGTTTAAGAATAGAGCCAGAAACTTCTTTGTCCAAGAAATCATGGCAAAACTCCAGCACAAAGTCATCTCTTCACCTTTTTACTTGTGGTGGATCTTTTCTGAGATGTAGCATTAATTTAGTAAAAAAAAAAAAAAGAAAGAAAAAATTATACAGATGTATTTTGAATCCCAGCTGAGTCATATACCAGCTATTGGAGTGAGGAAGTGATTCTATCACCCTGCCTGTTTCTTATCTATGAAATGAGGATTAAAATGGTTATCTTACTTAATTATTTATTTTGGTTTTTTTCAATTATTGCTTCTCTCCCTCCACTATAATATAGCTTGAGAGGGCAGAAATGTTTTCTTTTTTGCTAATTTCTTCCCCCCCCCACCACCTAGACTAACATCTGACAAAGGGCAGGAAATGTATATTATTTGTTGAAGAAATGAATGTTTAACACCTACTAATGATGTCGCAAATGCTGGCCATCATCATCATCGTTCATCATACATCTTTACAATGCTGCCTGGAATTATTAATTTTTTACATTAAGTCAGGGTTACATTATTTCCTCTTTATAAGTTGTTAGAACTACTTGGTATTGGCCTTGTGCAAAAAATAATACCATAGTTAATACTATACAGGCATATAGAAAGTTGATTATTTGAGAAAATGATAGTCTAAGAATAGAATCATACGATCTCACCTTTAACAGGAACCTAAACAACAAAACAAACAAGCAAGCAAAATGTAACCAAAGACACTGAAATAGAGAACAGGCTGACAGTGACCAGAAGGGAGAGGGGAAGGAATTTCAGGGGAAAAGAGGAAGGATTTCAGGAACAAGTATAAAGGACACATGGGCAAAAACTAAGGGGGGTGGAAATGGGAGGGAGGTGGGGAGCACTGGGGGCGTGGGCTGGGATGGGAGTGAAAGACGGAAAACTGTCCTTGAACAACAATTATAATAAATAAATAAATAAAAGAATCAGAGCTTAATTCCTGGCAATTCTTTCCCTAGGGACAACATATTTACATCTTCTTTCAAATAGTCGAACCAGAGATTATCATCTGCCTCTAGGCTCTTTATGCCAAATATACAGTATTTGCTTTTTTTAGAAGTCCTTTTTAATTATTTTCTGTTTCCCTTCAGCATCCATAAATAATAATATGTTTCATTTTAATAGCACCTCAGAGAAAAGAATTTCTGACTAATACATGGAAGTTAGAAAAAAGTCAATTTGACAGGCATATATGTGAGATGGGATGATCTTATTACGAAATTTCAATGGTACTATGAGAACATTGATTCCAAATAGCTAACTCTCCTCCCAACTGAATCCACCCTCATAGGATCATTTTTCAGCCATCCAATTGATCAATTAGTCCTATCTCCTCCAAAAATATGTCTTTGGGAGGAATAACATTTCATCTTGCTTAGTTATACCACAGCTTGAAAGAAGCTACTCTATTCAACCTGTCCTGTGCAGAATTTAACACGGAAGAGATCAGAGAGAGCAAGGTTTCATGGAATTTCATCATTTCACCATCAAGTTCTGCCACCCCCAGACACGTATAAACCCTTTCTATTCTCTTCGTTAAAACTGAGACTGGCTGGGCACCAGCACAGAACTCCCAAGTAGCTGTCACTGTCTGCTTCGCACAGACTGAGCTACTGAGGCTCATCAAGGTTGACCAGCTTGTTCAGAGTCCTGCTTCACAATTTGAGGGCCTTTGTTTGCTTATGAAAAAATCAGACACTTAAACAATATTGGCTTTAAATAACTTTTTTGTGCATTTTCTTACCACTGTCTATAAAATGAACTCTTTTGCCATGAATTAAAGAGTAACCTTTCAAAGATCTCTACTAATCGTCTCTCTGTCCAAAGGCAGAGGTGCAGAGGGTGAAGGAGGGCAGCAAGGGTAAAGTGTTTGATGGGTAATCGCAATAACACTGCCCTACCTGTGTACTTATTTGATCATTTTGACTAAATAAATTTTAAATCGTTTAAATAGATAAAAGAGGTTATGTTGTGTTAGCAAGAATTCTGTATGTAAATTTCTGACACGACAGTCTTGAATACTGAATAATACCTTTATTATTCCTTTTTTCATAAAAGGGGGAATCACAAGAATATTTTGTTCTTAAAACACAAAATTATGGTTATAAAATATAAGCACCTATACCTTTTATGTGCCCTCTCTATTATTTTTTGAACTGTTATATAAATAAAGATTTAGAATATTGTGATTGAAATTTCCGGAGGGAATTTTTTGTGAAACTTAACAGTGAAATGTAGTTGACACTTGTTCTGTGTTATCCTGGGGCTACAATTTTGATCTTAGTCTGAGTGGATTCATTTCTGTCAGCACAATAAATTTTATACTCATGTCAGAGGTAAATTTTATAATCCCTTTGCCTTTTTAAAGTACAAATGAAGTAAGAATGAATTCACTTATAATATAGTATTTCAACCAAGATCTAAAGGAAATAATAGTATGAAACAGATTGAAAAGTTAGTCCCTTTTCAATTTTGGTTGCCTCATTCACTTTACTGTAATGCTAACGTTCATGTGAATACACAGGTTCATACAATTACAGTCACTTTAACATTAGATTCAATAGGAAAAATAGAAAATAAGAACCAATGAGCTAGACATTTATCAAAAGTTCTATAATCATAAAAAAGTAGTGGCTATTTTGTTAACTAAATCACGTAAGCCCTTCAGTCCCTTGTATAACATCTTTCAGTTTTAAAACATGTTTAAGTCTCTATCTGCCTTTGCACAGATATTAGACACCAGTGACAGTTGCTTTGAATTTTTTAAAAAAGTACATTCTGATTGTAGGTTCCCAAGAAGGTTAAATATAAATTAGTCATAAAGCCAATGGAATAGGCAGGAAACGATTAGGCTGTATGATTATTTCTAAATTTATAGTGTTTTAACACTACTACTATTTAATTAAAAAGAAAAAAGGATCCATTTTTATTTTACATGATTATTTAAAATCTCAAAATGAATGTTCCTCTGACTCTGTGATGCTGCAGTTCTAAAGCAGCGTTGAAGACAACAAAGTCTTATTTGATAGTCGAGCCTTTCAGTGAACAGTCTCCTTCCTGTCTTTGATGTAGGAATGGTTTATTTAATCAATTATTAATCAAAGTTATGGCATTCTTCTTATATATTTAGGTAAAACTAAAAGATGACTTTCCCGAGCCTTATTGCTTAAATAAAAGTTTAAATAGATTGAAAACACTTGACTTGGATGTGACAGATATGGCAGTGATTTAAGTTTTAGAGAGCCACTGGTCCCAACTGGGTATGGGCATGTGTGCGTTTCAACGTGTATTTCTAGAAGTAGATGGTGAGCACGGGCCACAGTATCCAGCCCACTTATGGTAACCTTCCTCCTAATAACAAAGCCAAGACAGATAATTCGATTAGTGTTTTCTTTGCACAGGTGTTAAAGTTGACAGGAAACAGCTGAAAGACACAGAGTTGTGGTGCAAGCTGGGCAGCTGGACACTTTGTGCATGGAGAGTCTGGAGCAGTTGGTAACATTTGGCAGCTTAACAGAAAAAAAAATGACTGCTAGCAAAATCTCAACTGCTGCTAATTAGCAGCAATGAACTGTGGATAGGAGAGTATGTTTTAATGTGAGAAGATTTTTACAGTAACCACCACACTAAGGTGGGGGGGGGGGGAATAGAAAGAAATGCTCCCTAGCTGACCCTCGTGGCAATCCAAGCTGCATATTGCAATAATCCTGTAAATTACTATGCTTTCTTATACAGTAACTTGGAGTTAATTAGTAATTTAACATTCCTCTACACTATTAAATGTCTTTCTTGCATTATATTATGTTGTTTCATGGGCTTACCTTAACACTAATGGGGTTTTGTTATATTTTCTCAAAACAGTTACAGTAAAATAAAAGTGGGCTAGAAAATTAATTAGTTATCTTTTACCTTTGATTTACCTCTTATTAACAATTAAGTGGTGGTACACATTTTTAAAGTGGTTTCGGAGGTTACGTTGAGATGAATATACTTCCAGAATATATTATAGAAGCAAAGTGAATAAAAATGAGTGGTGTACATGCTTCAAGAGACTGTGCTGTTGCTGCAGAATGCAATGCAAAACGTTTCATACTTCCATTCTTACAGGGAGAGGCAATCGTCTGTGCCTAAAGGAGGGTGAGGGAGGATAGAGGTAAAGGAAGAAAGTTTATTTACTAACAATCCCAAATTTTTAACAGAATATTTGCAAAGAAAAATTCCTTGGCATTCCTGGATTTATGTCATGAAATGTGAATGTGCTAAATGAGATAGTGGATTTTACTATATAACCATGCAGAAAACTTGCACATATCTTGTACCTTATGGTTTGTAAATGCTAGAGGATTTTGTAGGATTCTGTGACCGCAGGAAAGTGACAATTAAAAAATTAAATAATAAAAATGTATGCATTCAATATTAACATTTATGTTGAAAACTCTGACATGAAGAATTGTGGTAAGCAAAATGATTCTGATTACTTGCACAGAAAAAAGATATTGAAATTATTAGTATGTGTATTTAAAAAAGAATTTCCTAACCAGGCACCTTTTTCTTCACCTACAAAACCAATTTTCCTAGTGAATAAAGCAGACAAATAAATCAGTATTGCACACATACACTTTAAAAAGTGTTCTTATGCACTTGAAATCAAAATTCTTCTGCATTCTGTACATTAAAGATAAAGAAAGTGTTTTTATTTGGCCTCTCAATGATCAATGGTGGAACAATTTAGTGAAAGCTAGGCTCCAGAAGAAAAGCTACGAATGTGTACATGGAAAGGAATTAATTCAGTACAAAACACTTCCAAAAGATTTTGTCTCTTGGGGCTCCCTCTAAAAGAGTGCCTGCTACCATTTAAAACCCCATCCTTAGCGGCTGGATTTGAACATTCCATAAAAAATTCATCCACGCTTTAAGAGATTTCTGCTTTTCTGTCCTCTCTATTGTTAGACAAATTGAAGTGTGCACTCGGAAGGAGAGTGGCAGTGAACTGCGAATTTATTTACTCATTCGATTCTAATATTGAGAGAATCTACTTGCTCCGTTCAAAGGGTAGAGCAACAATGCAAGTGACATCAGGTCACCCAGCACTTCATAGCTACCTGTGAGATAGAATTGTTCTCCTTGCAGATAGGAAGTGACTGAAACCGCTTTTTCTCATCAATGTCTATTATGATTGATGGCTCTATGGTCACATTGAATATGCCCTTTTTAAATAATTCACAATGTCATCACCATAGCACTAGTTTATAACTAGCCTGTTATTTTTACCTTTGTACATTCACTATCAGAAGGTTAGATAAATTAAGTACTGTGTGGATTTTGGTAGCATTATAACCAATCAAAATAGAGTGTTTATAGCCTAACAACAATAAAGCATCCGTTTTATTTTTTTACAACACTCTGAAAGTCTCCCTCTCAATAAATCCTAAAAGGAACTTCTGACGAAGCAGAAGCACTTGTAGAACGCTCTGACCTGGAACCGCACTTTGATATTAAGTCACTGTAAGACTTTTGATATAAACAGCAGTTGCATTGCATCAAGACCTGAAATTTTACCTTAATTCTACACTCATTTCAAAATAAAAATATATTTATTTAATGACTCCATTATAATAAAACTTACGATTCACGTCCAAATATCTAATGCATGGATTGTTAAAGTGGTATTTGTGCAAAAGTTAGGTAAAAGCATACATTTTAAAATATGATGCTTACTATTGGGAGTGTCCTATATGAGATAATATTTTAGTTTATATTCTAAATTAATTAGGAATTAGTTTGTTATTAATTCTATTCTTGAAATGTTGATGCTGACCTTCAAAAGTTCTTAAGCTTATAATACACATTTAAAATGATTATTTAGCAGTTTTGCTGGATGGGTCAGCACCAGTCACTAAAATGAATAATTATGTCTCTTTTATAATGCAAGTTTTGAAAATTGTTTTACATACTAATCATTGATAGAGCAGTTATAAAAATTCAAAATATAAATCAAAGAACTATATGTTGCTTTAAATAACCAGAGTTCTTTACATTTTAATTTCAACATTATGATTAATAGTAATTCAAATATTTTATTTGTGCAAGTTTTCTCACAGATTATGAATGCTTCAAATATAAGTTTAAGAACATTTTTTAACTTAGGTATCTTATATGTATTCAACCTATAATAAAATGTATAATTTTAGAGATAAATTTGGGGCATAATAGAAGTGTGTCTTTATAGAAATCAATGTTGGTGTTTTTTATTTTCAGGATCTTAATTTTGGATTTTCATTATTTGTTGATTTTACAATAGAATTGTGTTTCTCAAAGTATTAATATAAGGTGGAATAAAAGACTATAAACTTGTCTGGACTTTCATAAAGTATATGATGAAAGTCTCAATATGTTAACATAAGTAAAAGAAGCCAAGCTGGTAGCTAAGAATGAACATGTGATTAGAATGCTGTAATTAAAGTACAGACCTTCTATTCATTCATTTATCCAATAAATATTTATTGACCACTAAGAAATGGAGAGACTTGGTTTTAGTTTGTATTAAACTTACATTCTATCAAGGAAGACAGACAACAACAACAACAAATTTAGCCCTGGCTGGTGTAGCTCAGTGAATTGAGCGCAGGCCTGCAAACCACATGATCTCAGTTCAGTTCCCAGTCAGGGCACATGCCTGGGCTGCAGGCCAGTTCCCAGCAGGGGACCCAGGAGAGGCAACCATACATTGATATTTCTCTCCTCTCCTTCCCTTCTCCTCTAAAGATAAATAAATAAAATAAAATAAAAATGAAAACTTCTTTAAAATTTTTAAATAAATAATACAATCTCAGATAACAATAAGCACTTTAATGAAAATAAAATCAATGTGCTAAATGAGAGCCCGGGGAACGAGTAAAGGGCTTTATTTAAGTCATGCTATATACTGGCTATGATCAACCCTTGCATAACCTGTTGAACAGTGTACTTTCTGATGTAGCTGCAGTAGGTAGCATGAGTAGTCGTCACTACTTTATTGGACATTGATTACAGTTATCACAAATTCACCACCAGCAGAACCATCTGTACAAGATCCTGATGCTTTTTGACCATCTGAATTGAGCAGCACTTTTATTCTTACTGTTCCTCTAGAAATGACATCACTTTTGATGGCTATACTATGTCCCCACAATGCCAACAGGCATACTCCATGTCAGTTAATATTCTTTTAGGGGTGTCCCTAAGTGGTACTGATTGAACTCGTGTTACAGAGTTACTGCTCAATTCTCCCATGTATTTGGCCATGCCTTAGTGAGATAGTGTTATACTACAGAACTGTTACTCCCATTTAAACATAAGTCAAACATCATATTTAGCTCCTTATCAGTAGACTCAAACAAAACTCAAAGTAAGTTTTAAAGAATCTCAGGAATGCAATGTGGGTAAAAGAATAGTACTTTTAAAATAGGACATGAAAAGATGGGCATTGTTGACTCTGAGATATTTTTCTAAATATCCAAACAAAGAACAAATCAATTCTTGGTTATCCATTTCATAAGATCTTTATTTATCCTACATAAGTAGTTCTCTAGTGACTTACAGATGATCAATCTATTGGGGAGATATTTAGCTACTGGAAAGCACTGATTGTGCTCAGGCTCTTTAGTACAGAATCCTGTGCTTACCTGAATACCTCCTCTGCCCCAACGATGTGGTGAGGAGGAGCACTCACTGTATCTTCCCTCCTTTTGTCTTTAATGGATAATACATGAACGATTTGCATTCTATTGACAATGGAAATGTTTGAAGCCAAAATGTTATCTCGTTTTTATGAATATAAACAGTCAAAACAACAAAAAGTCTGAGCAATTTTAAAATAAAAGGCTACCATTATCTCTTCTATTGGCTGATGGCCTTGTCTGGTCAAAATACAGAAAGAAGCCTGGTCTGAGAACTGACTAGGATATACAAGAGTCTTCTGGATTGGCTGGAGTGTGAGAATTCCACATTGATTGTACACAGGTTTTAAAGGATTGATCTTCTACAAAAACAAAATAGAAATAAATGACCCTTATCCATATGAAACACATTATGAGCAAGATTGATTTTCCAAAACCCATGTTAGATGGGATTGTGGTGTCTGAATGGAAGTCTTTACTTTATGAAAATTATAATTATTTTGATTTTGTCTACAGTCAGCTTGAATGTTGCAAAACTCTGCAGGTGCTCACTGTTATAACAAAACCATGGGAACAGATGGTGCAAGGTACCAGGCCAGCTCAAGGGATTAAATGTGAGGCTTTTGAAATTTAAAATTAAAGCTGGGTGATCTTGGGAAAATGTGGCTGCCAAACATGGTTGCTTAAAAAAATAAAAATAAAAAATTGTCCAAATTTTCCTGACAAGCTTATTTATATTCAAATGACTGGGAAATATTAAGTAGTTATAAAGTTCTCTTGGCGGGGTATGGCCTACCTGGCCAAATTAAAATATGAAATGCTTGCTTCTATTATGGTGCTAAGGCTTTACATGCAGTGACCCCCCTCTTAGGTGTAGTTCCTAATAGGAGCCTATTTCTTTGGGCTAGGTGGTATACTTTAGGTGCTAAAATAAAGATAACCTAAACACTGTTTCTTTTAAATGGACAGACTAAGTGTTTTAGTTGAGTCACTGATGATAAATTCAGGGATTTACATCCATTTTTGTTAGTAGAAGAAATGAGAAAAGTAAAGTTTCAGAAGTTAAAATGTTCAACTAGATTGACTTATCTTGAGAAATAAATCCCTGGTAAAATGTATTAACAGAAATGTCAAAGTTGTTATCCTTAATTTGGTATTTCCAGTAAGTTCCTTATAATAAGAAAGTCTTATAATATGTATGAGTACATTTGAGCATCTACTATGTAACATAAAATTTATATATTAATTTTAATTTTCCTAACTTTTCTTTTTGCAAGGCAGACATTATTGTCTGCATTTACAGATATAGAAACATTCAACATTACTTGCTGATAAATTTTAAAACTGTGAGTATACGATTGGGTGAGAATGGCTTCAAGTATCTTTTTTGTTAAATTTCACAAATATGTTTGCAATTATCATTCCCTTTTATTCCATTAACAATACCTTAATTCAATGTAATAACACCCATTTGATAGATGATAGATGACAGATGAAAAAACAGAAATTTTGAGAGCCACTGGCAATTGCAGCGCATCACATAACTGTAAAAGAATGCTAGGCATGATGCGTGAGTTTCTTGTGCTACAGTTTAGGATTATTTCCACTGACAGATTTGGTTATATCATCCTGTAGGTGAGGTTTTGAGGCTATGAGTACATGAGGCTTAGTCTTTATCTTTTTCTCTGAAAAATCTATCCAGTGGCTTAACATCATCATGTTTATTCTCTTCACAGTTATGGTGTTGTCCATGATTATGGGTTAGTTTCTTCCCATGTTCTTTAGGAGATTTGGGAGCTTCTGAAAGTTGAATGAGTCAGATGTATATGCAAGATATTGGTCCAGGCATTTGAGACATAAGAGTAAATAAAATATAGATCCTGCCAATCAAATGATCATAATCTAGTTAAATTCCACGATATTTTAGGTAATATACTGAGGGTTTCACATATTTGATATTATCTAATCTCTTCAAAAATATGTTGATAATAGGTATGCCCATTTTATTTGATAATTGTTTTTAGTGTTACTCTATTACAATTGTCTCATTTTTTCTCCTCTTTGCCCTCCTCCACCCAGCCCAGCCCCGACTCCCACAGTCAATTCCCATGCTGTTGTCCATGTCCATGGGTCATTCATACATGTTCTTTGTCTAGTCCCTTCCCGTTCTTTCCACAATTGTCCCTTACCCATTTTAAATACAAAGAAATTGAAGCTTTGAAAGATTAATTAATTTGCCTAGAGTCACAATGTTACAGAAGCCTGCCTATGCCATTATGGAAGAGCTGTGTGGTTCAATTGCCTGCTGACAAGAAGCCGGACCCCCAATGCAAGAGTTTGGAGAGAAAGAAAAGGGGTTATTTACTTATAAGTTATACAGTTTCAGAATAATGGTAGATTTCTGCTGTTAAATCCTACTCCCTTTAAAACACCCCAAAACACATAGTCCTGTGCCCCTGTGCCAACCCAAGCCAGTCTCAGAATATACCAGTCAAAGGTATTTCTGAAAAACAGAAGTCTGAGGCTCAGCATTCCAGGCATCTCCTGCTAATTCACGCTTCATTAGGCAGGTCCCTCCAATTCCCAGCTCCATCAACTCTGCCACCATGTTTTCCAGGCAAGTTTCCCAGTGGGTCTCCTTTTTCTTATTCCAGCTCTTAATCCAAAACTGCATAGCATCTCATTACTCCAAACAACACAGCACCTCCTCACACACCAGACCTCATGGCAGAATCCACTTACTTCATGGCTCCTTCCTATGGCTCTCCTCATGGCCGCCCCCTACACTCTCTGCCTCAAGGCAGACCAGCACCTATTTTAAATGCTGAGCCAGAGCTTCCTAAATGACCTCATATTTGGTATTATACACTCTGAAAGTGAGATAGGACATTTACCCAGCTGGCAGTATGCTTCCCTTCAGGAAGAACACAGCTATCAACTTGTCATTGTTATGAAAAGTACCTTAACTCATATCATCTGCTCTCCTTTCCCCCAACCAAGGGCTGTGGGGAATATCTTCTATATTTTGGGGACCCCTCACTCTGCACGCCATTTTGACAAGCTGAAAGTTAGAGATGCTGAAATTCATACACAGGTCCAATTGACTAAAGCTATTACATTTTACTACCTTCCATAGAAAAAGAGAATACATATATACAATTATAATAGAAAGGATTAAGATAATGATATAATTAAAATCTAAATAAATATGAAAACATTCTGACTTAAGAAAGTTCTCAATGTAAGTGGTGACATTGGGGTGAATTCTTCTGGGAGAAAGATTTTGCCTGCTAGCCTAGAGAATGATTCAAGTTCAAACTGAGGGAATAGCATCAATAAAACCAAGGAATTATGATATTATTCAGAGAAAAGAAAGATTTCAGTTTGGAATCCTCACAGTGGAAAGAAATAGTCAACACTGTATTCATATATAGGGCAATTTGAGGAGGGAAAGTTTCAAGGTCATGTATCTTGGACTTTAGAAGACCATCAAAAATGGTTAGGTAGAAATCAGAGTGGAGCCACTGCAGACATAAACCATATGTCTTTAGATATATTCAGGGAAAAATGTTTACCTTGTTTATGATAATCTTTTATGCCTTCTTAAGATTCTACAACATTTTTCATTAGGACTATCTTCTCTGACTCTAACAGTGAAACCTTCACTGTTCATGAAGAACATAATCCTTATTTCAAATTTAAAAAGGCCTAGTTAAAGAACAAGTATAAATGGACATGGGCAACAGGGTGAGGATTCACTGTGGGAGTGCGTGGTGGGATGGGCAGAGGAGGGCAAAAGGGGGAAAACGGGGACATCTGTAATGGAGTAATAATAAAATATGATTTTAAAAAAGAAGTCATTACAACAAAAAACACTATAGAATGAGATTAATGGAATTGCTGTTCAATCTGTTACTTTCAGTTACCTTCTTAAAGCAATATTTTTTCCATTGAATACAATAAAATTTCCTGGTTATAAATCAGCATTTTAACAACTACCATTCCTCACAGATCTTTCAGAAAGAAAAATCATCTCTTTTTATTCATTGCATTCATTGCAGTACTAAAAAGCATCAGCTTATTAGCGCTGATAGGAACATAGACTCAATGTGCAGTGAGTCAAAAAATTGTGTGTAGATTAAGTTTCAAGAATTTCCCCCATTCTAACTATTATAGGGTAGTATAGGGATACAGGTTTTCTATACATTTAGAAAAGATGAAAACTACAGCTTTTTAAAGAACATTTAAACACAAGGAAAAAGGTATCTACTTTTCCTACCACCATGGATTTGATGACCAAAGTTATACAAGGCTGAAGACACAAAAATCCTTTAGAAACCAAAATGTCTTGCAAATCCACTATTACTGAACTGTTTTCTTATACCTTTACAATGTATTAGATAACCTATTAATCATAACTTTATTATGTACGTGTAAAATATGCCTGAGGACAATGTAATCATTTATGAAGGCAGTTTGTTTACCTTCCCTAAGAGTTTGTGCTTATTAACTAAATATGTTCCAGTGGAATGACTCTGAAAGGCATAGTAAATTCATCATACAGTTGAACTTCATGACTTTGTGAAAGTAGTGTGTTCAGGTTCACGTAGACCATTAGTTGTTCTGATGGTACCAGGTGCCAAAGGCCTGGACGGAATTGACAGTGGCAGAAAAAGCAGATATTTGTGTTATTGCGAGCCAGTTAGATTATAATAATTAATCAATTCCCTTTTCTTCCTCCTTTTATATACCTGACAGATCTTGACTTAGTGAAGATTTTAAAGACTTTAATTAGATATTATGGTTATACGAAATGGAATAGAACAAATGTCTGCCAGGAAGGGAACACACCATTCTGTTTTGCACACCAGTCGCTTGATTCGGCAGAGATAGTTTTATTTGGCAGATACAGGCTGGCAAACAGAAATGATGTAGATTAACTGCGAAAATATGAAAGTAGGTTCAGGTAACAGTTTAAATTTAAAAGCAAATTCCTAGTAAAGGCCTTTGTCTATCTCCTCCTGTTGTGTCATTGGAGCACATATGGCTCTTTGTGTCAGCCTGCCCTGCAACAAAGCCAGTGTTTATTCTGGCTGATCCTTAGGAAAAAAAATGTGAGCTGCAGAGTAAAAGCATTAGGGACCATGTCCAGACGTTAATTATAAATGCACAGTTCCAGCAATATTTTTATTCAAAACTTTACTTTCTAGGAAGATATTCAACTTATGTGAAGAGAAAGAAAGTTACCATCTACGATTCCTTTATTTTGCAAATAAAAGGACAACGCCTTCACTATAATGTATATTGAGGCAAAAATCCCATCAGTACTATAATCAGGCAAAATATTATCCAGCTTGGGAATACTACAACACATCAGGATTATAGTTTCTAGCATTTTGATACATAGTAATGATTTTGGTGTGAAAGAATATATTACTCTAAGAAAGAAAAATATATATTACTTTGGTTGCATCCAAACTTGGAAGTGTTTCTCATTTTAAATTATCCATCTTTTTTCAATTTAGAAAGAATTTGGTTCAGTTGAGTCTTATTTTTGCAATATCTTAAGATTTTAAAATATCACCCTGTTTTGAAATGTAAATTAGCACACATTGGTAGGAGAGAAATGGATTATGAGTTATATATGGGCCAAAACTCTAATATCCAAGCCATATGGTTCTAATCCAAATTCAAGTATGTCTTTTTTAGTGGAAATAATTGGATTCACTCTGAATCATTGAGACATTACCAATTTAGAGTTTTCGGGAACTTAGAAAGTATCTCAATCTAGATGAGGAAATAGAAAGTTAAGCCATTTCCTTCCTGCCAAACAGTTAATAGAAGGCATAGATACAACAATCTATCACAAAAGAGACAATACAACACCCTCTTCTACAGCTCTTCCAAACTTTGTGTAATACATGTCTCAATTCCAGAAATGATGCATAGAATCAATAGTCTTGAGAGAATAAAAGATATGTATTAAAGATAAGTTATTCCACCTGCATATAAAACCAGAACAAATAAATATTAACCATGTCTTCTCATGAAGCAAAATTAATCTTTTACAGACTCTCTTCAGTAGGCCATTCTAAAAAATAATTCAGGTTACTTTTCCCTAAAGCACCTACATATTCACTGTGATATGGAGTTTAAGGTAGTCAAACAACATTGGCCCATATTTAGGGTTTGATGTATATGATACAGGATTTTCAGGCTTCATACCGTGTTAAGTTTCAACTTCTACTGAAGTCCAGTAGGCTTAAAAATGACTTAGATTATATAATATCAATGAATAGCTGACAATATTTAGGAAGGCCTAAACAAATATTTAGGGTATAGGGCTATAAAGACATTTATTTTCTCTTTTTTTAAAAAATACTTTATTTATTTATCTTTAGAGGGTAAGGGAAGGAGAGAGGGAGAGAAATATCAATGTATGGTTACCTCTTGTGAGTCCCCTGCAACCCAGGCATGTGCCCTGACTGGGAATCGAACCACAATCCTCTGGTTCGCAGGCCCGTGCTCAATCCACTGAGTTACACCAGCCAGGGCAAAAACATTTATTTTCTCTTGATAATACTTGTTCACCTCGTAGGTTATCTGCAGTCATTTTGATGTCGGGCAGCCCTGTTATCCAGCGGACCATACTGACATACAAATCTTAGGAAAATTTTTAATAAAGTTAAATCTGTGAAAATCAAAATAAAATTCCACAATGCATTTCGAAATCAAGCAGAGGTAACTTCCTCTTGAAAATAGAAAAATCTAATTCCCTTCTCTTCTGAAAAATAACTTCGAAACAACTAGGAAAACAGGAAACAGGAGCACCTATTATTCTTTCTTGACAAAACTAGGAGATGACTATCACCTCAAACTACAACTGATGGACAAGTGCTGCTTATTGAATAGAAGGAAAGTAAAACAGAGAGATGTGAGGATGCTGACAGAAGCCACCGTGGCTGCAATCGCCGTGTGGCGGAGCAGAGCTCACCAAGAAGAGGTGCACACTAAGGAGCAGATCAAGCACACGGCGGCGGGGAGTAGTGGAGCGGGTGTGTGTGTTAGCAGTGGTAGCCAGCACCGACACTGACACAAAAGGAAACACAGATATTAGGCTGGAACCATATTTTCCGAAGCGTTGTGATAGTGATGTCAAATAAGAGAGAGAGAAATTCTGCCTTGAGAAGAAGTTCACAGTTGCCAACATAGGGAATATGTCATTGGCCCCTTCTCTACCTACATCTATAAACAACTTGTTCAGGGAGATTTATTCAAAAATGAAAAGTTAAAAGAAAAGAAATGAGCACAGGCACTATAGAGGAATGATCAACAGGAAAGTAGTACAACATCTATAGAAAGACATTGCAAGGGAAAATGTAAGAAAGAACAAGAGACAATGGTAGATGAAAGACACACACAAGAAAAACGTCATAGAGCAGACAAAGATTGCAACAAAAACATTGCTCTGAGTTAAATAAATAAATAAATACCTCAATAAAGTAGTTGTCTTTATAAACTAAGAGCCTGAAGCAGATGTACAAATCTTACGATTTAAAACTAAAGCTAACCACGAGCTGGTGGTAATCAGATGAGTAGAGCATCAGAAAAAATGTGTGATATGGTAAAGCCTATAGTGAAAGCAGTTCCAATAAAATTTTCATTTCTGAATAAAGTAAAATAAGAAAATAAAATAGTAAAGGCACAGTAGGTAGGAGGTAAAAGTTTTAAAATAAAATGCAAGTAAATGAGGGCTTTAAAAAGACTGGAGAAAATGTTTCTATAGTCAAAAAATAACTCATATTTTATACGGATGAGAAACAGAAAAAATGTTTCCCCAAATTTTAGAAAATCTTAGTCTGTAAATTAAAATGGCATATTTTATCCTAAAAAGAAGTGATACAAACAAGCAATACCCAGATATGGACCAGTAAAATAATGAGCAACAACAAAGTCAGTCTCCGGCATGCCAAGTGGAAATGGAAAACCTCCACCAGCTCCTAAACACTTCTTGGGCCAATGAGGAAATGAAGCTAATAATTTTAAAGTATTTAGAAAAATAATAAAGTAAGCTTACACATCAGAACTCTGTGATCAATTAAAGAATCCTCAAATGAAAATTTTTGCTTTAAATATTTATATTGATTTACAAGTAAGACCTAAAAGTAAAATAAGTTAAAATAATAAACCAAAACAAACCTGAAGGATTGTAAAGAAGGTAATTATAAGAAAGCAGAGATTAATATAATGCAGAAAAATATCTCAATAATGAATGTAATAGATTTTCCTTTCAAAATAACTAATAAATTATAAACATTTAGCCAACCTAATGAAAAATAAACTGAGAAAAACACATACATATGAAATAATACATGAGCCTAAAAAATTGAAAGAGTGATTTAATACAAATAAGCACTATTTAAATGCAAATTCAGAAAAAATCTAATCAGAAAAATAAACATTGGAAAAAAAGATTTTGGGCCAATGAATGAGCTTCTCTTGCATGAGTACTACTCAATGTTAGTTTCACAGTAAAATTACACCAAAACTTTAAAAGTCAAAACTCAAATGCATCAGGTTTTGCAGGATATACAGAAAAATATACTTTCATAAGTGACATATTGTGGATGCAATTGATGTAACTAGCATCCAAGGGTGTATAAAATAATCATACAAGATTAATATTGGTATAAAATCTCAAATGAAGTATTAACAAATAGAATTTAACAGCACAGTTAGACTATCACCTGAAGATGTAACTCAAGATAGATCACATTTTATCAAAGAAACAAACATAAATCTATAAAAGAACTCTAAGAATTTATACTAGATTTGAAAATTAATCTCAAAGTGGTAAAATTCTCTCTACCAATGAAAAATTTCAGAAGGCATAAAATAAAACAATTGATAACTATAAATACATGAACAATTAAATACTCTGCATAGGAAAATACATAACAAAGTCAAAGAAAAACATTCTAAATTAAATAACACACAAGAATTTTAATTTTGTTAATACGAAGTCTAGAGTACCAATAAGAAAAACAGCAACAACACAATAAAATATTTTGTACCTAGTAAAATGAAAAGAAGCACAAATAATCACATAAAAAGTTGTCTAAAAATCATTTGCAGTGAGATAAATACAAAATAAAATTATGAGAACTATTCTTCATCCACGGTTTTGCCAAGCTCAAAGAGCTGCCCTGAGAGGTTACAATTTCTTTAAAGAGCACTGTATTTAAAATTTAAAATGGATGTGCCCTTTGACAATGTGATTCTTTGACTAGTAGAAATGTATCCTAAGGTTATATTCACATATTTATAAAGCAATCTTCAACCTTTGAGATTCATGCAACATTGTAGCAGCTCAGGAAACATCCCTTTAAATAAATGTTTTTTCCTCTTTCATGAATTATCCTGAAACACTGACTAATAAGATTTGTTATTAAAGGGAAGTGTGATACCATGTGTCTGAGTTTTCCTAGAAACAGATGATGAAACAGAAAGTGTAAGGGTTTTTTGGGGGGGTGGGGGGTCACGTGGGGGATCAAGATCTGTAAAGAAGTGAAGGAAATAGAGTTGGGCAGAGGCAGAAATTGCAGTCTAGTCACAAAAATGACAGAGCTGTTACCTGACCCCACAGGAAGTTGGAAACTGAGATGGCCCTTCTGATTGCCCCATCTTGAAGCCAGGAGGCTGGGCTGGTTCTTTACAACCCTCTCCTCAACAGTCATTAGGTGCAGGCTGCCCCCAAGAGGAGCTGTGATGAGGAGCAAAGTAGAGGTCTTCAGCTGAGGGCAATATTTGAGAGAGCTTTCATCTGCCAACACTTCTGGCAGCCTGTGAAATTGAAGGTCTCCATCCTGCAAGGGGAAGGGGGTGAGGCATGGAGATCCAGTACACACAGCATCTATTACTATACTGGCAGACAGTAGAAAAAGGGTTTTCTTTTCACTATGTCTTTCTATAACTTTTCAATTTTTATTGGTATCCCAATGTTTTTGTAACCAAACACCTATTCCAAAAAAATTGAAAAGAGCAACTGCAAAACAAATGCAGTGTGTAACCAGGATAACTGTCAGCCAGAGAGATTTATAAAAAATCATCAGCAAAGACCATTTTTTCCCAAGCTGTTCAACAATCCTATAGTCTGTGCAAAATCATGGTGGGGACGGAGATGGAGTGTTCTACTATTCAATAACAAGCAGACCAACATCTGAATGAAGTCCTGTTTGAATGATGAACAGTCTGTTTACCTCATTAGGTCTGACAATCTGGGTTTCAGCTTACACAAAACCATAATCTCAAGAACAATAAATCCAACCATTCCTCAGATCCCGCTCAGCTGTGGCCACTGACCAAATTGCTGGCTCTTCTAATTAGTAATAATCTTTGCCATACTTCTTGTTATTGCTTCTTCCTGACTCTCCAACTTCACTGCCTACATTTCTCCAATATTTCTGTCTGCATTCCTCAAACTCTTATTTCAGTCTATCTATACCGAGACTCTCTTTCATTTTTAATCTTTTCAAGAAACATTCCTTTCACCTCTTTAAACTTAATAGAAACCCTCCCTCCTTTAAAACTCCACACTGCCCCAGCAGGTTCCTGCTCTTTTTGCATATATAAAACATGGAAGTGAATACAACTGTACAACCAAGTAAACCGCACAGCAAAATAAATGTCTCGTTTCCCCATTTGTTCCTTTCGTGGAGTGGTCCATCTAAACCACTGCTTTTCCATGTGTGTCAAACCTTTCATCCTCTTTTGAGCTTTACGTTAGTTATCCAGCTACACCATCTCCTAACGCACTGGTTCTCTTTCTCCTAGACAGCCTAAACAATAACGTGGTGAACTAAATGTACGCTCATGCAAAAATGCCAATCTCAAGAGAAAAAAGGGAAGGCAGAGAGGACAATCTCTATTCCTGACTTTATAGTTCATGGATTGAATTCCTTAAGAGGTTTAACTATCTCACCAGACCTTGGATTCCATAAAAAACATTGTATTCCTTCCAGTAAAATAATTTTAGTTTTTGATAAGAAAATGTACACTAGTGAAAAATGCACTGGCATTTTGAGAGTTAAAATGCAAACTTTGTTCACTTTTTTTTTAACTTGAATCATCCTAAGTTTTTTTTTTCTTTAAATCTCAGATTTTTAGTACCAGCCCCTTTCAGGACTGTATATACAGTGCATAGGACTTTGAAGTGACCGGGTTCTTTCTCCTTGTTCTGATACTTCATTATTTGTTTCTCCTTAGGAAAGTTGCAACCACCAAATGCCTTAATTTCCTTCTATTGGGAATGACCATAGTGTTCAAAGTGATTTAATGATTTAAGACAATGATAATTCATACACAATCAGAACTTTGGCATGTGATTGCAGAAAATCATTTAGCCTTGTTAGATTTCGTGTATTAGATCATTTGTTTACACACTATTTTTTTAATTATATTTTTATTTTAGTTGATATTTAATATTATATTGGTCTAGGGTATACACAAGAGTAATTAGATATTTATATGTCTTGAGAAGTGATCACCCTGATAAGTCCAGTACCCATCTGAACACTTTTTCCAAAGGAGAGAAGTCCTTTAAATAAGACCTGAAAGGGACCCCGTTTCTAAAACTAACATTTATCACTATAGTATAGTGTCATAGTTTACAATTGCTATTAAATGATGCCAGAAATTTTGTCAGGCTATAGCATACACTAAGAAATTGGCAATTTCTTAACTATTATTCCACAAGATCATATAGTTCAAATAGTACAATAACATACTTCTCTCAATTCTTTAAGCAGTAAACACCGCTAGATATAAATTGAATTATTCTCTGCAATGAAGCTCTAGCATATTAATAAATTATGATTTATTGAAGGATGTTTCCTAGGAAACGAAGTATGTTTGCTACTCTCTTCGCTCAAAGATTTCATTCTTCTGACTTCCTATAGAAATATTAGGATAAAGTGAAAGTAGATATGTGTATATATTTTTAATCTCTGAAATGATATCGAATACATAAATATATAAATACATCTATATATAAGTATATATCTGTCATTAATATAAACAAAAAATTTGTTCCTGTTTTTTTCTGGAATCATGAAAAATTTAAAAAGATTAACACAAGACAAAACCCACATATATGAGGTCTGTCCAGAAAAAGTCTTGCCAGTGTAAACATCACAAGGATGATTTGCATGACATGGACGTAACCTGGCAGCCAACCAAGTAAAGTGGACTGAAATGGAAATTTTTACCCATGTCCTTCTAAGCCCCATTCAAAAATCTGCATTGCTAACACTTGTATATTTAAAGATATTAGCAAACTCTTTATCTTACTTGAATCTACTTCAATTATTTAACTGATCCATCAAAGCTTTATTATTCACTAAACATAGAATGGCTGACATTTATGTATTTTAACAGTTGTTCAGGTTGCTTGTAGATGTTTTATTAAATAATAAGGATTGTATTGCATTTAATCTAATGAAAAGGTACTGTAATTAGGTGGCAAATTGCTGTGGTATAGGGAAGTATTTTAAACCTCAACTACTTCTTTTTGCTTTCTGCTTCAGATCATCAGTTAGGAGAGTCTGGCGCGCACAGTTAAAAAAAAGTAGAAGAGCATGTAGTTGAAGAACCAAAATGTTAATAGTGAAATTTCTTAATTTTATAGATATTTGAAATGCAAAATGTTTGTTTTTAAGATAAAGTTCTAAATTAATGGCTAAAAAAAGGCTTATTTCATGAGAAAGAAACCTCAGATGCAAACAAAAAAAAAACAAAACAAAAAACCCCTTATTCTTTTAAGCCCCAGAGAAATGTAGTGCATTTATCAGCTTTGAGTGGATATCATTGTGTTTATAACAGAGTGGAGGCACCATGCAATTTTGCTTCTGAAATTGGTTTATATAGATGACTGGTTGCTGTGAAGTGTGTGTCAGAGTTCCATGCAGCTGTTATGAAGTAGTACAATTGTCATCGCTTCTTACATGGTTGTTGAGAAGAGCTTGAGAGCCCAGCTCAGTCAGCTGTTGAATAGATAACCCAACACAGTTAACGTGGCATACATTGTAAAGAATTACATGCCTGCTACAATGAGCTTTGGGCCTTTGGTCTAGATAATAATTCTGGTGGGTGTACCACGTGTAGTGGCTGTCTGATCACTCAGATATAACTGACGAAACATAAAGAAAAATGTCAGTCGACTGAAAGAAAAATGCCGCTGCAAGTTTGTTTAAGGTTCATGTAAACGGCTATGTGTATTTTTTAACCCCAGTTCTGCCAAGGACTTGATTGCCAACTTCGATGTCTTACGCTGAAATACAAGATCTGGAGATGATTACCTATTTAAGACTGCATTTGAATATGTTTTTGTGCATGAAAGCCCCATCTCTCACTTTTTGTTATAGAGATGAGCATTTACATTTCATAGAAAAGAAAGCCTTTTTGAGAAATGACTTAGAGGTACAATGTATAAATGAAACAATACCAGAAATGATCATTATTGGCAACTTTTGAGTAACTATGGCACTTTATTTTATATTCTAAAAGCAATCAGAATGGCAATGTAGACATTTTGCGTGACTATCAATTATAATGAAACAAAAAAGAGGGAAGAAATACCACTATTTGCCACTTAAGTTTAGACACAAACACTGGGATACTTAACATGTTAAACGGATCTGCTTGAAACTCAGAAGGGATGAAAACAAATAAAGTTATAGTATTTCCAACTTAAAGCTTCTATTTTTTTGCACTCCCTCACTTGTGTTTCTGGTTGTCACAGTCCATATGGTGTGTCACAAACGAGGCTGGAACTAGGGCTGCCTTGATTCCTGTGCTCATTGGGAGGACTTACAGATACAACATCTGTTTAAACGTGGTGAAAGTTTTTTGTATCTGGTAATTTATATCTTCAAAACTCGTAAGCTCGTCTCCTTAACCTCAATGAACAGCCAGTTTGCCAACAAATAATTCAACTAAAAAATAAAGAAAATAAAATCCTGCTTTTGTTTTAGTGTCCCACATAAGAGGAAACTGAATCTTCACACCTTGAGCTGACTTCAGGTTCTAATTATATTTGTAGCTAGATTTCACAAATGTGTATTCAGAGTTTTCTTTTGAAAAGCACTTAATTAAGGATTTAAATGTTGGTAGCAAATTCCAAAAACAAGAAAATTAATTTAGCCGTTTCTTCCAATTTCACATTCTTAAAATCAGAAAGAACCTTGTCTTTTAGCTCAGCTTTTTACAGGAAGCATGAGTCATGTTTAAACTCGTATAACTGATTTTTATAACAATAGTAGTAGCTTTAACTATTTGAGAAAGCTTTTTAAAAATATACCATAACTATTAAAAACATGTTTGCTTAACTCTTATTTTTGTTACCTATGTTTCTGGGGGTATTTTCTGATGATCACATTCCTTAGTGTTTCTCAAAATCCAGCCCAGGTACAACTTCATCAGTGTCCTGACGCAACATTGTGAAGAGTTGGGCTTAATAAGGTGCTTCATTTTCCAAGGTCCTCCATACACACATTACAAAATCAGAGGATTTTCCTTACGTGACTATCAAAACATAGTATTAACTGTTTAAAATCTGCGTAAATCTATTAGAATATATGGTAGTTTTTTGTGATGAGCATTTTTTAAAAGAATATTTTGTCATTAAGACTATCCCCAAATGATCAACTCACATCTACTTAACTTCAGTTAATTGTATCTTTAAGTTATGACCTTCTCCCAAATATTCTCCTCTCAAAAATAAACTCTTCAAATGTTATCTTTGTTTATTGCTGAAAGACTGTAAAGCACCAGCGTGGCCAAACAATAAACAAATGATATTGATCTCAGTCCCCTCTTCTATGGTGTGAATTTAAAATTTCCCAAATAGAAATACTTGGATATTTTGTGTTATAAAAGTTGAAATGAGAAAGCTTTAGCATGGCCACAAAATATTTTCAATTTCTCACATTAAATTTGAGTCTTTCGCAAGCCCTGGGATCTAAGCTGGCCTTTGATTTAATTTGGACCAATGGCATGAGGACAAAATGACTTTATGTAACTTTTGAGCCTAAGCCTCCAAAGTCTTAGTTTCCAGGCCTGACTTGAAACACTGCCTCTCTGTGTGTAACCTGAACTACCCTGCTAGAAAGTCATCTAAAGAAGATTCTAGGCATTGTATTTTGCAGGCCAAGTTACCACCAGACTCACGAGTAAGGCTGTCTTGGAATATTAATTTCTGACCAATCCTCTAAGTAACTGATTTCACTCAAGTAACACCAAACAAAAGCAGAAAAACTACCCAGATGACCCAGACCAAAATACAGTCATGAATAAAGAAATACTTCTTATTTTGAGCTACTAAGTTTCGGCGTGGTTTGTTGCATAACAAGATAACTAGAAGAGATGATGCTTATTCTGATGATAATTTTTCTTTGAAAAACATTTTCATATGCACTGGACAGATGGCTCAATTGGCTGAGCCTCGTTCCCTACACCAAAAAGTTGCAGGTTCAGTCTCCAGCCAGGGCCCATACTTGTAGGTTTGATCTCCAGTTGGGGTGCATATGAAAAACAATGGATCAGTGTATCTCTCTTACACTGACATTTTTCTCTCTCTCTACCCTTTCTCCCTCTAAAAATAAATTCAGTAAACTTTTCTAGGTGAGAATTTTTTTAATTACCATTTCAAAAAAATTTTGTTTGTATTAATGGCACCATGTTACTCATGATAATAGCAATTTTATCTGAAAATATGAACTTTTACTTTAACAATTCTTATTCTAAATGCAAGAATTTAAACATAGGTATAGTAACAGAGCCCTAAATATTTGTCTCAGTGTTATCAAATAAGCCATCTGAATAATAATCATTTTTTGATTTACTGTGTTGAAATATTACTTGTTTTTACTTTTTCTAAATAAAAATAAATCAGTTCTTTCCAATGTGAATAATAAACTTTTTAAAATATATTGGTTATGTTTGGTTACTTAAAGAAAGAAATTTTATTCTCCCCTTGATATAATAGAATTGTCCATTGCCTCAATTTGATAGTTCCTACAGAAACCATTTTTAAAAAATATATTAGGCCCAGTCAGAACCAACCAGTAAGGAAAAAGTGACACTTTAAATATATATTCTTGTTTTTTTAAATCTATTTCAATGTTATGTTTTGGCTAACCCTAAAGCTAGTCAACAAGTTGTTAAAACATGCCACTCAGTGCTAAATATATAGATGTTGACAGTGATTTTTGTAGAGATATTTCATGTATTCAAGCCTGGTTGAATTTTTGAGCAGTTGGACTAGGTTATAGTCTAAAAGTATAATAGGTTTCTGTCTTCCCTTTGAGACAGATGTATTGGACATTTATGATTTTGAGTTTTCCCTTTCCTTCACCCATCACTTCTTTTGAAGGCTAAACAAAAAATGGGGAAGTTTCCATTAGAGATTCTAAGCTAGAATCATTGCCAGAATTTTGTTTCACTGGAAGATGCTTAGCAACATCCTGCTCAGGATGTATACATTCTTGTATAAGAGACCAAGTTCATAATTTGGAACACATTACTTGATGTAAACACACTTCTGATAAAATAAGCCAGCAAAAAGACAAATTCAGACAAAGGCAAGAATAAAAAAAAACACAACAAATTGTTTAGCAAATCTATGGCGATTTTCAGATTAATTTTAACAATTAATGAAACAGATTTCTGGAAAAACGGTTACCGAGAATTAAGTATTTTTTCAAGTTTCCTTTTGCTTGAGCTTTTTATACTTCCTCATTCATTAAAAATATTTATCTAATATTAATCATATTTGCAATGGCTCAAATTTATGTAAGAATATATTTGCAATATGTATATTCTGAGTTTATTAATATAACTAGGAAATTAATAAATTATGTACTTTAAATACTTAGGTAATTCTGAAGTACAAAACCTGTCATATAATTTCTATGGCTCACATACAAAATAAATCAGTGTCTGAGAGGGAAAACCAGAAAGTCTTTGGTTCCCAGGCTCAGCATTACACAACTGTAGAGTCATCTATGCTTCAGAGTATGTGTTAAAAATTTAAAATTAGAATAAATCGCAAGTTAGATAGAGAAGATTATTACTTACCAGATCAATTTCCAAACACCAGTTAATTTCAAAGCACTCATTCCAGTTGGTGTGTAATTCTCAGCCTCCTCGCTCTCAAAGTAGGCACTTGCTGTGATCCCAGCAGGAAGCCCAAGTTCAGTAGTACATTTAGGATCAACCTCTTAAGCCCAGGAGATGCTAGGGACTGCTCAAATATGAAACATTTATTTGGAAAAGGGTTTTTAAATATGCATGTATTGTTTGTAATTTGGCTTCTCACCGAACATTATCATACACAATCCTGATATTTGCTGAGATTAGACTTTGACTCTCAGATTTTGTTACACTCAGTTTTGCTGAGCTTAATGTTTCTGCTCTTGGCAGTAAAATAAAATAATGTGAATTATTTTAAGACAGCTAAACAATTTTTTTCACAAAAATTTTGTCCTATTATGGATATACTGATAGTAATTCTCACAACCAATTCATGTATGTTTTCAATAACTCATGTTTTGATGAATTTGTAATATCATCTGGTCATATGAAAGCACAGATTCATTCACTAATTCACTAGTTTAACATATTTACTGAGCAACTGCTGCATGCCAGACTCTCTTCTAAGCTAAGGAGACAGTAGTGAACAAAACAGACAGTGTTCCTGTTATCAGTGTACTTAGGTTCAAGTGGGGAAAGTGGTCATTAAAAGTATGTAATAAGTAAGTATAGATGTGTACACATACATGTAAAGTCAGGCACTGATGAAGAAAAAATTGCGATAGCAACAAAAGAATGCATAATAAGAAAACTTATTTTTGATAGTATATTCAGGGATCTCTCTACTAAGGGTTTGAGAATTTCCTGCAGGCCTGAATAAAATAAGAAAATGAGCCAAATAAATATCAGGGGGAGGAGCATTCCAGACAGAGGCCTTAAAAGGAGAACTTAGTAGAGGTTTTCCAGAGCAAGGAATGGGTAAAGCTGACATGACTGCATGTATATTAGATTTTGCTGGTTACCTTAAAGGAAAAAATTCCATTTGAATATTAATTAAACTTGTCAGAAATTTTCTTCTCCCTTCGATCAGATATATTCTATGTAGCATTCTCTTCTCAATCACTTACACATCTTCCACATACTTCTGTAGTTATAAACTTCAAAACTGCACGTTGCACTGCTAATGGCCTACCCTCTGAGGATGAGGACAGTTAAAATGTTTCATCTAGATGTCTATGCGTTACAGAACCCGACCTATGCTGTTTTGCAACATCCCTGGGGCTCCCTTGCCCATTGCCAAGGTGTGAGACTCCCAATGCAACAATTTTAGGGGAAAAGGAAATGTGTTTATTTACAGGTTATACAGATTCAGAATAATGACATATTTCTGCTGTTAAATCTCACTCCCTTTAAAACACCCCAAAACACATAGTTCTGACGCCCTTTGCCAACCTAGGCCAGTTGCAGAATATGCCAGTCAGAGGTACCGTCTTTCAGAAGTCTGTGGCTCAGCATTTCCAGACACAGTTCAGCATTCCAGGCGTCTCACACTAATTTGTACTTAGTTAGTTAGGCAAGTCCCTGCAATTGCCAGCTCCATCAACTCTGCAGCCGTGTTCTCCAGGTAGGTTTCCTAGCAGGTTTCCTCTTTCTTACTCCAGTTCTTTATCCAAAACCACATAGCACCTCCTTACACACCAGACCTCATGGCCAAATACCACTATCCCATTGCCCCTTCCTCATGGTTGCCTCCATCTCTCTCAGACCACATGACTGCTGCTCACTACTGACTTTATGACCAACAGAATAGCCCTTCTACACCCTTTCAAACTGCATGGATGCTACTCTTGGCTGCCCACCCTTATTTTTAAATGCTGACCTGGAGCTTCCTATGTGACCTCATATACAGTCTGTCCTACATTTGGGCTACCTTCAACAGTTCCCCCTTATCTCTCACTGTCTTTCAGCTGCCATCTTTAGTTAGGGCAAGAGTCTTCCATGACACACCAACATCCGAGGTGGGCCTCCTTCCCTGGCTATGTCACTGAATGCACTGACAGTCACTAGACCTTTCACCCTGGGCAGCAGCACAGCTATCAACTAGCTATCAACTTGCCATAGTTATGCCAAGCATCTTAAGCACGGTATCATTCACTTCCCCCACCCTCCAATCATGGGCTGCAGGGAATATTTTCAGAGACCCATGCTTTGTACTCCATTTCATATGCATGCACCCTATTGGCCTCACTCTTTTTCTCAGTGTGTTTTGGACATAATCACTCACCACAGCCTGAGACCTCATTTTGCCAAATGTACTTTTCTATCTCAATTTATTCATTTTGTCTTTGCCCTTTAGACACATTATTGTAGAAATCTCTTGTTGGTTTCTCTTTGGCCACTTTCTATTTGTTGCTCTTATTGGTACATGATGGTTTAAATTCCAGCCCTGTTCTTAAAGGTTCTGGGTTCTTGCTCCACAAACTGTGGTCATTGCAGGGATCTTTCTCTTGTCATATAATTGTTGGTGGATCCTGGAGCAGCACTTGTTCTTCCCCAGGGTTGAGGGTGTTCCAGTGAAGTCTCCTCGTTGATTTAAGATTTCTATCCATTTCGTACACACTGAACATCTTACACCAGATTTATTTAATCTGACTCTTCACTTTCACACAATCTCCAGAGGATTCATACACACACTCAATTTTGAGAAGCAATGAAATGCATGGCTTTACAGCAGAGTTTCTCCTGATTATACAGTCATGCACCTCTTAACCACGAAGTGCCTTCTGAGAGATGCCTCCTAAGGAGATCCTGTCATTGTGCAAACATCATAGAGTGCTCTTCCACAAACCTGGGTGGTATAGCCTACTACACACCTAGGCAACATGCTGTAGCTGACTGCTCTGTAGGAGAGGAAAAATAATTTTCTCCCCACCCTTCTGTGTTCTTAGCTAACACATCCTTGTAATAAAAGACAGACTAACCAGAGAAAAACAAAAGTTTAATAATATATATACTTTCTTTACACATGAGAGAGACTTGGATAACTCAATAACTCACCAAAATTCTGAAGCTGTCACCTGAAATATCGTCTTTGGCTGAAGACAGAAGATGTTGATGATGGGGGTAGTCAGTCAGGGAGGATACCAGGAATAGTACAGTAAACAACAGTACGGTTGTGATGCAAATTTAGGCCTTTGCCTTCTTCATTGATAAGAGGTTCAAGAGATGAATTCAATCTCTGTTACAAGGAAGGAGACACCCTTACAAATGGTTATTTCTTTTACAAATGTAAATATTTTTTGAAGCATGACTTCTACTTGGTTTTCCAAGTTTCTCCCCAGTAGTTTCTTAAAATAAACCAGCATCAGATAATCCTTGTGCCTAATAGATCCATTTCTGGGTGACAAATTCTGTTCCCCTATAGCTCCCAGACTACAAAGTTGTATAGCATGTTACTATACAACTATACTATCCAGTATACTATACATGAACTGGATACTGTAGGGTGATTGTAACACAATGGCAAATATTTGTGTCATGATTTGCAATAACGTTAAGACAGCTGTAACATCCTTAGCGATAGCAATTTTTCAGCTTCATTATAATCTCATGGGCCACCATCATACATGAAGCATTGAGGAAATTGTCATTATGTGACACATGACTCTTAGACTCTTTAAAAATAGTCTCCAAGAGATCAGGGTGTGACTGATTCTCCTCAGAAGAGGTACATGGCAGCCAACACCATACTGTATTGTAATTACCCTATCAAATTTGATTATTTTTGTTGTACACTCAAACTAATGCTTGCTTACTTTCTGGCCCTCAAAGATAATCCCATCTCATCTTGTACATTTCCTATCCAGTCCTAGAATCAGCCATTTCTCCAAGGTCCCTGGCTCCTTTTATGTGAAGAATGTTATCTGAATGTTATCAGAAACCACAATAGGGCACTAGGTTGGATATTGAGGTACCATTACTTTTAAGTCCTCCAGATAACAAAGCAGAAAATATATTGTGCATATTAACCCACCCCCATACACACACACAAATATTTCTCTATATAACCATTTACACCTAGGTTCAGAGTTCATAATGATGTCTCCAACTCTACTCTGCTAAAATTTGGGTTATTCTAGCTTTCTCCCCTTGCTTACATTCCACTACAACAATAAGAAATACGGCTCCCACAACATGCTATCCATTTACTTAATTATCTCCAGCATATGTGCATAGAAATAATAGAATTATTAACCATACCCCAGTGGGAAACAATTTTGTTAACGATAGTATAGTGTTAATTATCAGCATTATATATATATATATATATATTATATATATATATATTATATATATATAATAAGTATTTTTACCTACATCATATCTGTGAGGAATACTCAGCATCCATGGTCCTCACACACATATGATATCAGTAGTGATACAGGGTGCAGATTTGGAATTCCAAAAAGATTTGGAATGGTGTCCAGAACTCAAAGTGTATAGGAATATTGGATAGACATATTATTAAGATGTCTTCACACCCGCCCCCCAGATGTCATTTGGGGAAGGGACAAATGGAGCAGGGCCATTGAGAGCTGTTTTGCATAGCAACAGTTTTGTAGCTGACCTCTGGAATGGTCACTTAACATATCTATAACCTTGAACTGGTTTCATAGATATGTTAAAAAGCTGTGTCCAAGTTTTGAGCCAGGGAGAAGGGAGTGGCTTGTACCCAGGATGTAACTGGGGGCTGATCCTCTGAGACAGGGCCTGCATGAGAGCTTGGAATAGATTGGCTCTAGGACATGGGGCCACACTTGCCCAGGTGAAAGAGAGAGCCATGTGGCTTAAGCAGAGTAAGGGTACCCACTTGCCCAAGTGAAAAGGGAAAACCATGCAACTTAGCAAGAATGAAGATCCCTGCGGCTGGGTGAAGAAAAAAGACACGCGCTTTTAGTGGAGTGCGGACCCCTGCAGCTTTGGTAGAAGAGTCCCATGTGGCTTTGGGGCGCTCCCTTATGGCCGAGTGGCCTGGAAAGCAGGAGAGACTTTGACTGGAACTTGGTACAAAGAACTCTTGCCAGTGGAAGGTGCCGCGTGACTTTGGATTAATTGGAGATCCTGCCTGGACAGGTGACACAGCTCACAGTGCCAGTGACCTGAAAGATGGATGAGTGCTCTTTTCCTGATTTACGGTACCCGGAGTTGGGACAGTGGGAGAAGCGAGTGCTGTGTGTGTGTGTGTGTGTGTGTGTGTAGATATTGTTACTGAACAAGGGTCCGAGGTGGGGGGGCAATACTTGGCCCACTGAGGGATGCCAAAAACTACTTCAGAAAACAGGGGCCCCTCCCAAGGATGGTATACTAATATCTATTGGGCTCTTCTGTCCACCGCCAATTGGAAAGACATCTCTCAATGCCAGAGATTTGTGAAAAGGGAACAAAATGTTTATTTAATGCTATTCAGGCCTAATACCTTCCTTAAAATATTCAAGTCTTTAAGGGTATACACCTACACACACGCACACACACACACACACACACACACAGCGCTCCCTTCTCCCACTGTCCCAACTCCGGGTACCGTAAATCAGGAAAAGAGCACTCATCCATCTTTCAGGTCACTGGCACTGTGAGCTGTGTCACCTGTCCAGGCAGGATCTCCAATTAATCCAAAGTCATGCGGCACCTTCCACTGGCAAGAGTTCTTTGTACCAAGTTCCAGTCAAAGTCTCTCCTGCTTTCCAGGCCACTCGGCCAAAGGGAGCACCCCAAAGCCGCGTGGGCCTCTTCTACCAAAGCCGCACTCCACCAAAAGCGCGTCTTTCCTCTTCACCTGGCCGCAGGGATCTCCATTCTGGCAAAGCTGCATGGTTTTCCCTTTCACCTGGCCAAGAGGGGGTCTGCACTCTGCTGAAACCGCATGGCTCTCCCCCTCACCTGGCCAAGAGGGGGTTCCTCACTCTGCTAAAGCCACATACCTCTCGCAGGCACTCTCTCAGAGAAGCAGCCCCAGTTCCCGCCTGGGTCGCAGCCACTCACTTCTCCCTGGCCCAAAGCTTGACCACAGCTATTTAACATATCTATGAAAACAGTTAAAGGTTATAGATATGTTAAATGACCATTCCAGAGGTCAGCTGCAAAACTGTTGCTATGCAAAACAGCTCTCAATGGCCCTGCTCCATTCGTCCCTTCCCCCGACTGACACCTGGAGTGGCGGGGGGGGGGGGGTGTTAGTGAGGACATCTTAATATTTCCTCCAATATTCCTACACACTTTGAGTTCTGGACACCATTCCAAATCTTTTCTGGGACCCCCCTTGGCTGCACCCTGTATCAATATTAGTATACCATCCTTGGGAGGGGCCTCTGTTTTCTGTAGCAGGTTTTTGGCATCCCTCGGTGGGCCAAGTACTGCACCCCCTCCCCCTGGGACCTCTGTTCGGTAACAGTAGGACACATAACCCTACACATTTCCTTAGCAATCTCACTTCATTGAGAAACACTGACCTACTAGAAAGCCAGCACCAATACAGTAAATAAAACTCCCTTTAAGAAAGCATAGGCAAATTTTGCAAAATGTGATTGCTTCTGCTGGTGTTGCTACACCTGTGACCAGAACAGTTTTTATACTCTGGCAATGCTCTACACCTCTCCTTTGCTGCATTCTCTAGTGGTTCTGAGAACACTCAGAGTCTATTCTTTTAAAAGCACTGAGCCTAGCCTCAGTGCTTTAATACTGAGCCATGTATTAAAGCCCCCCCCCCCTTTAATACATGAGGGGGGGCGGAATCTGACAAGCTATTAAAAATATATTTTCAAAATATTTAAAAATGTTCTCTTAAACACTTTTTATATGCTGAGATAAACATATCGAATCACTAAGAAGAGTCTGTGAGGGTGATTTTGGCAACGCATTCAAAGAAGACATGTTTTATACTTAAGTGAAATTTAACTCATAGAGGAGAAAATATGTGCTTTTGTAGCCTTGTATAATTTTCAGGTAATTTTATTCTACTTCACAGTTAAAGCCCCTGTCATAACAAACTGATAGCTGTGACTCTTGAAAATGAATACCTGAACACTGGGTTTCAGTATATTTTAATAGTATTCACTATTAAGGAGTTTATAGTGACATATTAACAATGAATTTATCAGAGTACAATTCTTAAAACTTCGTGCATAAAACATCTATTAATGTTTTGTCTTTTAGGGGGCAAATGAGTGCAAGTGGACACACACAGGCGAAGACTTATGTTCAGAAATAGCACATTATTACTTCTAAGTCATATAATTGGCTGAAGATGTTGCCCAAGATGAGAAACCCTGCACTGGGTTTCTCGTTATACTGCACTTGCGTGAAGAGTAACTATATTGCACTTGCATGAGGAGACATCCTGAGTCTTGTAGGGTCAACAATGCACAGAGGGACAAACTTTGAATAGGCATTTCAAAGTTTCTTATGATTCTTACTGAGTACCTATTTATTTCTACTTTTTTTATTATACCACTTATTTCTCTTCTACTCCTGTTAATTGGGGAATCTTATAGAAGCACATGATTTCTCTGCTTAAACCTGTAAACTAAATACTTTCTAACTCAAATCAAGAGTACCTTGGTTCTCCGTATCTATAGAATCAATGGCATGTAAATTTGAATACCTCAGGCTTCCTCATCATGTCTAAAACTGAACATTCAGCTTATTTTATTTTTTTAGTTTTTAAAAAATATATTTTTTATTTATTTTTAGAGAGAGGGGAAGAGAAGGAGAAAAAGCGGGAGAAAAACATCAATGTGTGGTTGCCTCTCGTGTGTCCCCTATTGGGGACCTGGCCTGCAATCCAGGCATGTGCCCTGACTGGGAATCGAACCCATGACCCTTTGCTTCACAGGCCCGTGTTCAGTCCGCTGAGCTACACCAGCCAGGGCCTTTCAGCTTATTTTAGACATCATGAATTTATAAGTTTCTTTCTCTAGAACTCAGTCTTCTATATTTTATACTTAGGATAAACATCTAAAAGTCATCCTTGATACTTCTTCCTACTTTCTTACCCAATAGACAATAATTTCAGTTGATGGTACCAAATGACAGAGGTTTATGTACCTAGGCACATCAAAGCTCCATCAAATGTGAACAGAGTTAGTAGCAAAATAAAGGTTTAGTTTAAAAAAATGGCATCAAAATCACAGGTGAGCTACAGATCTAAGATCTGGCTCCAAGACAGCTTCTAGGGGATGGTGTATCCAGGGAGAAAATCATTAATAGAGAGTTAGGATGATGNTCTGCTTCTGTATCCCCAGCTTGCTTGCCTGCTCTTATAAAAACCCAACAGTCTGTAAGCCAGGCGCGACTTCCATTTTGGCGGCTCTGCGTAGCCGTGGGACTGCGGTCTCATTTGGGAAGTTCGCCCCTGCGCAGGTTAAAACTTGGCCAATAAATATACCATCAAGTTGCTCTCAGTTTCTGTGGACTCCTTTCACTCGCAATTTGCATATAACATTATGTACCTAGGCACATCAAAGCCCCATCAAATGTGAACAGAGTTAGTAGCAAAATAAAGGTTTAGTTAAAAAAAAATGGCATCAAAATCACAGGTGAGCTACAGATCTAAGATCTGGCTCCAAGACAGCTTCTAGGGGATGGTGTATCCAGGGAGAAAATCATTAATAGAGAGTTAGGATGATGGTCTCTAGGACTTGACCAGCTCTAAGGTAGGGTGTAGTTATTCATTGCATCTGTTCTTGATGTCAGCCATGGTGGTGTTCTGTGTGGTTTAGCAAGGGTGTGGCTGGTGGGGTCCTGCTTTTCGGGCTCTGGAGCTAAAATAAAACACACCTGAAGACTATATGTTATCTTCTGTTTAATTTAAACTGTTTCCATGGTCAACAGACCCAAGGCTTTGTTCCTAATATTGTTTGATGCTGACCAGAACCTAATTGTCCTGAGGGATTAATGAATAAGGGAGCAGACATGCAAAGAAGGAAGAAAACAAGTGAACTTGAATCTAAAGAAGAAAGAAAAGGTCAAATTAAGGAAATAAAGCTTCTGTGCCATTACATCCTATCTCTTTGCTGCTCTTTATCTCTACCATTGTTATGTAATCAAAGTAGGGTCTGGCTGCCCCCATCATCAAAAGGCAAATTCTAGAGGCAGAAGTTGGTGAGCAAGGAAAGAGGTTTTTATTCAAAGGCTCGGTGATCTGGGAAGACACGGGACTCCCCACTTTCAGGTTTATAAGGCTTATCTCTTCCACTGAGCATAGGCAAAACCCAGCTGGCTCTAACAAGACCAAAACCAGAGGCAGTGCCCAGAGTTCCTGCTCCATTTTTAAAGTTCTCTTCTTTGGAACATGAGGTGGCCAAGAAGGCTGTTGCCTGACTTTCGGCTCCCTCCTGGAGGCTGTGTGTGGTGCTGGCATCACCTCTGGCCACGTGGCTTCTGTGGTCAGAATGTTCACAGGGTGGGAGAAGAGGGTCTCCTTTCCTTCTTTGGGATTATATTAGTTTGGAATGTGGGAGAGATCAGGGACTTTCTCAAAATGCTCAAATAACCTCCTGCACTTCCCCATGCTCTGGGAGGGTGAGCCAATGCCTTCTTTTCCCCAGGCTAGACTCATCGTTTTTCTTGTCCTGGACCTCCCCTTGCTGCCATTCTAACCTCCATGGTGCATGTGCCCGTATTTCCCTTGTCCAGTCCCATAATTAGGTACCACAAATCTAAGCTGTGGTCCCGCCCTGGCTGGCATAGCTCAGTGGATTGAGCACGGGCCTGCAAACCAGGGGATCACGGTTCGATTCCCAGTCAGGGCACGTGCCTGGGTTGCAGGCCAGTTCCCAGCAGGGGACTCGCAAGAGGCAACCATACATTGATATTTCTCTCCCTCTCTCCTTCCCTTCCTCTCTAAAGATAAATAAAAAAAATCTTTTTAAAAAGGCAACTTATAAAAGCTTCCTAGTTAATTCCCACAACTTCCATTTCTCTGTTTTATTGCTGTTCTATTTGTTGTATATTTAGGGGTGTTCAACTCGTGGCCTGCAGACCGCATATGGCTCAGAATGGCTATGAATGTGGCCCAACACAAAACAGTAAATTTCCTTAAAATGTACAAGACTTTTCTGTGACTACTTGTCACAGAGTATTTAATGTGTGGCTCAACACAACTCCTACCAGTGTGGCCCAGGGATGCCCAAAGGTTGGTCATCCCATAACCTTATCAAATTTTTCAGTGTTTCTATCTGGGATCTGGTCATTCAAACAAAGGCATTTCCCCCAAATAAATAGATGGCACACTAAAGTTTCATCCACATGCTGGTTTTGAACCACTATACCTTTTTCAAAGGTCCGAAGTTTGACTCAAATTTACCCACTTGATCCTGACTTTTGTGTGATTTTTGAGGTAGAACTCTAGAACATTACTGATCTCAGGTCCTGGGCCTTGAAACTGTCTGTCATGAGCCCCGAATTTCTCACTCAACCTAATGCCTTTCAGTTCCAAATCCATCCATCTCTGTGCCCTTGCTGCTGCTTCCCTACCTTTCCTGTCAATGGCTAACACTTGAAAAAGGAACTTTTTCAGGTGAACATCATAAAAAGACAAGCCCAAGTCTGAGGAAGGACAGTGGTACAAAGGTAGGAACGGCCAATGAAGAGTGGAGACTGAGTCTGGGATAGATTGTGGAATGAGCCTGGGCAGAGGCTTACAGGGCTTTTGCTATGGAACATGATGGCTCTGTGCGGAGAGCTAGGTTAAACAAGGACCTATTCATCCCACATGTTGCCCCATATAATGCACACACACAGTTTAGTGCTGTTCATGTACAATGTGCATCCTTATTTTTTCCTTAAAAACTTGGGCAAAAAAGTGCACATTTTACATAGCAAAAAGATGGTAGTAATAAGTGCTATTTAAAAAATTATTAATTTATCTGATTAAGAGTGTTACTGAATGATTATTTATACTTTTTCACCAAAATGATCCACTAGAATTAGCAACCATCTTTTAAAATCTTCCTGTGATAAAAGCTTTATAGATGTTGACTTATTTAATTCTTAAAACAAACATAAAGTGGATATTATTATTATTATTATTATTATCCCTATATTACTTAGGAGAAATCGGCTAATTAACTCGTCCACTGTTACACAATTAACTTGTGGGAAAGCTGGGATTTGAACCCAGAAAAGTCTAGTTTCCAAGTCCCTCTTGCTTTTGGCCACTATCCTAGAAAACACCCTCTCTTGCCTCCTCCATAACTTACTCTTTAAACAATCATATAGTTTTAGGATTGATGACTGTCTTTTTTACCACTCAAACTGCCTTTTTTCTCAATGCAGCAGAGACCAACTAAGAGGTTAGGAAGAAGCAGCTTAATTAAACATACTCATATTAATGTAGGGAGTATTAATCACTAAACTTTCCCAAAGGTATTTTCATTTTTAAAGAGGATGCTTATTAAAACAAATTAATCTATCATTGGCGAAACATCCATTTATGTAAACCCAGCATGTAAAATAATTTAGGACTGTGAGATGGAAATAGGTTTGAGTGGAGGGGCACCCATTAAACCTACTGACCTTTAGCTCCCCTAAATCCCTTCTGCCTTCATATAGCTGCTTCAGTTCTGCATGTTCCAACCCAAATTATCATGTTTGGGCTCGTTGCTTTTTCACTGCTCTTTTCAATTAGAGTAAGAACAAGGAATCTGGATATACGAAACAAAAAGTTGGGGAAATAGAGCACGTAAAGAAAATAAAGTATGAGGAGAGACAAATAGCCATTTGAGCAGACTGCAGGAACAACCTGAGGAGAGATGTGGAAAAGTGGTATCTGTATAGAAACAGATGAATTTCTCAAGCTTGGTAGGATTTATTGATATCAGTAATCATTAACTATTTTACAAAAACATAATTTGTTTTAGCAGCTACAGTGATAACTCAGGGTACATTCTTAAAATTATTAAACATCTATATTCTCTTTAAAGTTCACATGAAAAAGTGAAATAAAATATGCAAAGCCTGTAATTTAAATTAACAACTGCAGTTCACTAGGATAAACTATATTGTTAATTAGCATCACTATAAGATAAACGGATACTTTAATCCTGAAATATAGAGTCCAGCCTAATTCCAAGTGGGTGTTTCTGTGTGCAGGCCTCCTTTTGCTGTTTAAATATCCATAATTACTGAAATCTACTTTATCTACTTGTAAAAAAGCTTAGAGTGAAAAGACTAAAATTGCAGTGTCAATAAAAATTGTGCAAGGGCATTTTCAAATAAAACTAGAGTTAAATAATTGTGTGATAGTATAATTTATTCTTTCCTTGTCTTCAGAAGTTCCAGGCAAACATTTCCTAATCAACAGTAAGCTTTGAGCAGCAGCATGTTTATGAAATTTGCCAGACATGAAAGACAAGATATAGGGCCCAGATAAATGGAGAACAGATAAATAGTTGTGCCTAATTCTACTGAATAATAGATCATCTTTTCATCTTTTCTGCATCTTTGTAGAGCAGGCCTATGTACTGAGAATGTCCTTCAGAGTGTGAAATTGCCCCATGGTGTTGTGGAACAAGTCAAGAATATTTTATGGATGTGGTCATCTATCCTGACTGTTGGCTCACTCTGATACACTCTGCTCCGTTGAGAAAAATCATCAATGTTATTATATAAGAAAGCGTATTTAACCAAGTGGATTTAAAACCTACATTCACTCTCCTTTTCATTTTAGCCAAAAATCTAAATTTAAATGTTTAAGTAAAACTAAGAGACAGAAATTTAATTTTAAGAGGTAATGATTTCATTTTTCACACCAACTGAGAAAATACAAATTGAGTTTTAAGAACAATACTATTGTTCTCACACCAATATTGTACCAGAACTTTGCTGTTAGGAGAAGGCCAGTTACAATGACACATCCCTGGTAGGTAAGAAACCCCAAAGTCACAGCTCTAAGTTGTTCTTTATTTCTGTTTCAAAAATTCCAAACACTTGCATCTTTGATTTGTGTCCCGTGGAATGTGCAATTGCAAAAACACTCTAAAAATCAAAATGCTCATATATTTGTTAGCCATTCATTACTACTGAGGTGTTAAAATAATTTATTCCATTGTATTGACGATTGCTTGATACATCAAAAGATAATTTGCAATGTAATTTTGTTAAACCTGAAACAGTAGCATATTTTCTTGATAATACCATTAATATATCAAGAGTAAATAAAATGTTTAGTGGTAGGCACATTAATTATCGCCTTCATCCATTGGTGTTTAAAACTTCGAAATAATTAAATGTGCTTTAATAAGATATGGTTCTGAGAAAGCAGGATCATTTATGAATCGCTGGAGGTGCGTGGAGCTGCGTTTCCCTTGAGAGACGAAATTTATGCCTAGCACCCCGCTGATTGTTCAGTAGGTACAGAACCAATAGCTGCGTGTACAGAGGTTTAATTTAAAGTGTGTTTCTCACTAGGCTGCTCACAACACTTAATTAAACTCTGCTGTTTTGGCAATGACAAATGCTGTAGAGCAAAAGGAGCCGGAGCGGCAGTGACTGAGAGGCATTTGTAATTTCTTTCCCGTACACTGGCAGCCAGCTCCAGGTCAGAAAAGAGAGTGAGAATAAAAGAGGAGGTCTTTAAAGTGTTTGCATGAAGTTGCCACTTTTAAGCAAGCATCTATTTTAGGTACTCAAAAGTACTGCGGTATTTAAAGGATTTAGTCATGTGGTATTTGTGGAAAATATAGCATACGACCAGAGTAAACAATCTGAAGTCCATTTCTAAGTTGTCACTTCTGGAAAAGCTTCTTTTTCATGAGCAATTATGCAGCCCGAAGTACTCGTTGATTTTAACTTTGATGAACCTGAAATGCTTTTATTTCTAGGCGATGTTTCCCTGATGCATTTCATGTACTTAGAAGTATAGGTGTAAGTTTATTTCTGGGTATCTTTTCAAATTCAGGAACTCTATTCTATGGATTGGAGGAGAAACCCACATTTTTATATTTATATGAAATTAATTACAAGGTGAAACACAGACAATCAGCTTGTAAAAATTCATTCCATTGAAATGCTTAGTTTGAATGGTGGCCTAAATGTCCCTTCATATGAAACTAGTATCTCTTACACCCAGTCTCATTTACATAGAGCCGTGTTTTCAATAATTCATGGCCCTATGACTCCATTTTTATATTAATTTTGTCCCAAAATTACAAAAAGGTGAACAAATAAAACAGAAGAAGATTAAAAAGTCGGCATTTATTTAATGTTTACTCTGTATCAGGAGCCATGTAAACATTTTACATGTGTAAACTTAGTTATTTCCCAGGACAGTTTATGTATTTGGTACCTTTGTTATCTTCTTCACACATATCGGAAGACTGTGGAGCAGAGAAGTTTAAAAATTTATATCAGATCACTAACCATGATCATTCAGTGAGAGAGAAAGGTCTTAAATCCAAGCGGTCTATTGCCACAACTATATCCTTAATGAGTACACTATACTGTAAATCAAAATATTATGAATTAGGAGCAGAGAAGTCAAATCAAGTCAAAGAGAACATGACGTATGACAATTCTTATTTTCTTGCTTATCATTGAAGGATTTGACTATCATTCTGAGAATCACACTGATGAATAAATTTAGAATTCCTCTAACTCCTACCTAGGGACAGAAAGTAAGGCGCAAAAAGTTTCAGAAAATGCACAATATTGCAAAACTAATCAGTGGTAGGGCTAAAAATTAAGCTAAACTTCTTATTGCAAGTCCTTTAGCTTTCCCGCACGTCATCCTTCTTCACTCTTAACTGCTGGCATCCTACTTCATAAGTAAATACTTGCACAGGTTATTAAAATAATTAAACTTGATATTATTAGGTTTATTATTGTATTCTTTATTAATTAAAATATGGTCACACTAAACAGCTCAAATCTTTCATGTGATTCAATTTTGTGGTTGATAACTTTTATAGACATAGCGTTCAAAGTGGTTCAAAAACATTTTACTGAATGATTCATTGTGTCATAATTTTAAATAGACTCAACTCATCTTATGTCATAGAATTACAGAAAGAACTTTGGAGCATGAAGAATTTCACTTTTCATCCCCTGATGGATGAGCATTCATTCTGCACTTGAAAACATCCAGGGTATAAAGTCTCAACTTCGCAAGATAGCATTTTCACCTTTGCAAAACTCCAATAAAAGATTTTCTGGCTTATTTCATCTATTAGAATTTGCCACATTGGTTAGTCTGTGGCCAGAGCTCAATGTTGAATAGCGTAATGAAATTTGCTACAAATCTGAAACAATTAAAATTTCTTTGAAAACAAGTAGCATGAAAATATTGTGGAATGTGGAGAATGTGATGAGCTTAGCTTGTTTTTCCTGCAGATTTGGGGAAGTTCTAAATATATAGCTATATTTAAAACCATATTAGAAGTTTCTGTCATTAAATAATATCAAATATTAGCTTATTCATGCCCATTAAAAAAAGGTGGACCTCCAAAATAAGGGACTCAATAAGAATGTGTTCAGTTTTTAACAATTCAGGAGAATGTATCATTCCCAATAGCAAGGGAATAAGTCATAGTTCTCTTACCCACCGGAATGAATTGCATATTCAGCTCGACTGTTTCTAAGACACTACACCAAAGTGTGCTGGGACATGTGAAATAATATCTCATTACATGAAAACATATCATCATGCTTTCAATTAAAACACAGTTTTAATTCCATTCATTGTCATTGGAGACTTTTTTTTTTTAATTTGGAGGATCCTGATACTAATTTTGTGTTTTCTACTACTTTGTATTTAGATAACTTCACTATTAGTGAAAGTTTCACCTTCCTTTATAATGCCCCAGTAGAACATACTGATCAGGTGATTTTAGCATCCACATTAGACTTCTCAAAATTTTGTATCATAACTAGTTTATGAATATTTGAAAATTATTGTGTCTGTATAAAACGTTATTTTCTCTTTTTTAAGACTTTATTATTCAAGACTTTTTATTTTGGATTAAATGCCAACTTCTTACAGATGCATCCTTTGACTATCCTATCAAAATTATGTTCTTTACCTTCTTAGCAATGGTAAACTATATAATATTTATATAATAATATTATTATATAATAACAAACAATAATACATTATAAACCTAGGCCAGGAATAGAATCTTTTTTATTCCTGATTCAATACTCAGAATCAATACATTCCTTGTCACTAAATTGCTTACTAAATATTTATTGAAAAAATTTAAAAAATGAATGGACAAAAAGTGATCTAATTGCCTATATATATTTACTATTTTTATATATATTCTTTTTTGTTGTTGTTGCCACTCTGTTAGGGCCTTTGCCTGGATCTTGACTCACGAGATTTGTCCTGCTAACCGAAAGTTCACACTTTGCCCAGAAGGAAGAAAACCATTCAAAAGCTCTCCCCTTCTGAGGTGCAGTTTACGAACCGTAGGTTTCCTGCAGCTTGAGAGGTATTTTTCCACAATGGGAGCACATAGTCAAGGAGAGAGAGAATTTCAGAGATGAGAGCAGCGGGTGAGACAGCAGTCAGTGTTCTTGTGTTCAGTTTGCTTTCTAACTAACCATGTGATATTGAGCATATCATTCTAACCTCTCTGAGATTTGTATTATTATATGTACTGTGTGGGAAGAATGAAATTTGATAAGATTGTGGCAAATAAACAACTGAGGTAATATACTTGAAAGAGTAATGACAAGCTAAATAATTATACAACCTCAAGTTACACTAAAAAGTATGACCAATATATTGAAAGTATAATATTCTATAGTCTTTCAGACAAAAGGAAATATTTTCTCTGAATTTTGTCTTTTCTTTTTCTATATTCAGGAACAGTAATTTTATTTTACTCAAGCATTCCAGCAACTGTTTTATCTTGCACAACATACTTGAGCAAATACAAAAAAAAAACACTATAGTAAAGTGTAGTGATAGTCACAGTTTAGCATTCCAAGCATCTGCTAGACTTTTTCTCCAGTTGGCCTACATTTTCACCCCTGTAGATCCTCCTAAAAACTGAGTGGCTTCTGAGAAATCAAAGCAGCACCCTCTCCTGTTTTTTCACTGTGTCCTTTGCAATGTTTTAAAAGAACTTAATCTGTAAAGGGGCTTAGTAAATTTCACCTCTCTAGATACTCAACTCTCTGCTCACATCCCTTCACCTAACATGTAGTGGTTACAGAATGTACTTGAGTGGTTAAAGCTGAACTTCAGGTCCCCAACATTTAGAGAAGCAATTCAAAGCAGATAGTGAGCAATTCAGCTAGGGCCTATTTACCCTAGTCATTTATTTTAAAACCCTAACACTAAAAAACAGTCCATTTTAAATGGTAGATAAAAGGCAGTGAAATTGATGAATGCCTTTTGGCAAGTACAGTTGAGTTTCCATGGGGTTTTATACATTATTGACACTGTCAGTGATTTCGGTGATTATGGCTACAGCTGGGATGTTATTATTACCATGTTGCCGTACTTCTGTTGGGAGGCTATTCCGTGGTCACAGCTGGAAGTGTTAGTGGCATTTGATGTTCATGACCTATAGTAATTGTACCATTTTATAAGAGGAGTTCACAAAATCCATAGTCAAGAATTAAGCTGTGCCCGACCAAGTGACTTACGCTAGTAGGCAAAAGAATGAACAGGAGTGGCCTCAGTCAGAATTCAATAGTTGCCACGAGAGACTGAGCAGGTCCTTGTGAGGGTAATGTTACCTCACAATGGTGCCAATCTACGCAGAAGTCCGGGGTTGCTGTGTTGGCACTGATACATTTCCCCCAAGGCTGTCTTTGGGTGGAAATTTTTTTATGCCTTTCAGGCCAAGTGAATTCTATTCCACAAATGTATTGTGTGATGAATAACCCTATTTCTTTCTCTATTTTTTCAGATTATAAAAGTAATACATGTTTATTACAGATAATTTGAACAATACAACAAATAATAAAGAATAAATTTGAAATCACATTTAATCTTACCATTCAGAAACAGCCAATTTTAATATTTCTTTGGGCAGCTTTTCAAATATATGTGCATAGATAAATTTTTTACAAAAGTTGAATTAATGCTGTATATACAATGTTTTTAAGTAAAATTATGTCTTTTAACACTAATTTTAGGTCTTAAGTAGTAAACAAGAACCAATGAAATTAATTTTAAATTTCCAAGATAAAGAATAAGTGGATTTATTACAAAAACATTAATCAGACTGTTGACAAAAACAGTCTGTAAAATATTCATTTGGTGTATAGCTTAGGGTGAAACTTAAAATGGCAAAGATCCTATCTAGGTAAAGCAATCTTACCCTACAAAGTACAATGGACATTAAGAGATTACTAATGTTCTTTGTCCAAAATACTTTCCTTATTGATAATTTCTAGTTACTTAAATTCAATACTGAGGACCTGTCTTTTGTATGCAGAAATCCTCTGTTGAACAACAACCACCTTTAGTGAGGTTTAAGGGCAGTACATAATCCATTACTGACACAAGCTAGGTGGCCAACGACTTCTGAGGTTTTGGAAAGTAAAGAACAGGAAGCTGAGGAAAAGTAGCTCGCATAAGCAGTTTGTGATGAGGTAAATGAGAAATATGATTGGTGCATAGATGTAATTTATATTTGTACACAAACATGTTTCCAAAGTCATAGGACAGTCAAGGTCACCCCATAAAACAAAGGTAAAAATCAGCACATATGATGATTAATTTTATGTGTCAACATGAGTGGGCCACTGGGTGCCTAGATATTTGCTCAAACGTTATTCTGGGTGTGTCTGTGAGGGTGTTTCTAAGTGAAATTACATGTGATTCAGTAAATGGAGTAAAGCAGATCGCTCTCCATATTGTGTTCCCACACAATGGTGCCAGTTGTGACCTTCTTTCAGTCCGGTGAAGTCCTGAATAGAACAAAAATGCTGATCTTATGTGAGTAAGAACGTCCATAATACTGTGAGCCAATTCCTTGTAATAAACCTCTTTGAATCTGTATATATGTGTGTACACACACGCGCGCTGTTGGCTCTGTTTCTCTGGAGAACCCTCACCAATACCAAAGGTTTGCCTGAGAGAAGACTCACTCACTCAAGTCTGGAAACTGAAAGAAATATAATCCCTTTGAAGGGAGTGGCACAAAAAAGAGAATGCAACGAGATATTTTCTCATTGAAATTATTTCTTGCTGTGACCAGCATGGCTTAGTGGACTGGGTGGTGTCTTGCACAATATAAGGTCACCAGTTGGATTGCTGGTCTGGGCACATGCCTGGGTGGTGGGCCAAAGCCTCGGGTGGGGGCAGGAGAGAGACAAGCCTTTGATGTCTCTCTTGCATACCCATGTTTCTATTCCCCCTTCCCTTTTTTTCTAAAAACAAGTCAATAAAACTAAAACTATAGATAAACTAAAAGAAACTATTTCTTTAAAGCAACTGCATGGATTTTTACATGGTGTTCTTTCACACTCAGTCTGCGTGTCCAGACCCTGGTCTAGACTCACTAATGTGGCACTTTAGCCCCAGGAAACAGAGGTTCCATGGCGGTGCCTGCTGATTTAAATGGTAAACATGACATGTTTAAGGCTTTTTAAGCCCATTCATCTTCTAATCTAGTTCTTTATAATAAGGTGGCAAAACTACCAATGGAAATTAAAGCCAAGAAAAACTCATGTAAAGTAAAATTAACTTCTTTATAGGAAATAATCTATTTTTGTCTGAGTTTGATATTTTTACTTTTTATTTGCTTTTCTAAGTAAAATTATTCAGGTATATGAAAAGTGATGAGACATTTTTTCCGTTAGCTTGCATTAAAGGAAAGAGAATCATTTGTGTAATTTAGTTAGGAGCCTACCATTTTTTAAATTAAGGTACAATTTATATACTACAGAAGCCACCTTTTAAAGTCTATAACAATGGTTAACATATCCTCAAAATATACAGTACTCGTGACTGTCTAATTCTAAAGCATTTCCATCCATCCAAAAAGAAACTCCACACCTGGTATCCGTGTTTCAGTTCCTTCCCACCTCCATCCTCTGGTAACCACTAACCTACTTTCTACTTCTGTAGATTTGTCCACTCTGGATGGTTCAGATAAATGAAATTATATGTGGTCTTTGCAATTTGAATTTATCTCACATAAAGTTTTAGAGGTTCATGTAACAGCATTTCACTACTTTTTGGTTGCATGAAAAATCATCATATAGATATACCATATTTTGTTATTCATTAACCAATAAATAAACTTTTGAATTATTTCCATTTTGGGCTATTATTAGTGATGCTGCTTTAAATATTTCTGTATAGGTTTTGTATAGATATATGTTTTCAACTATCTTAGGTATATACCAAAGAGGGAAAATTTCTGAGTTATGGGTAACTCTATGTTTAACTTCTTGAGAAATTAACACTATTTTTGAAACTGCCTATACCATTTACATTCTCAAAAGAGATGTAGGAGGTTTTTAGTTTCTTCACATCCTGGATACGCTTACTAGTGTTTTTATTTGTTTGTTTTTGTTTTGTTAGCTATCTCAGTGGATGTGAAGTAAAATCTCATTATGGTTTTGTACATAATTTTCCAAATGACTAATAATGTTGAGCATCTCTTCCTGTCTTATTGACCATATAAATTGAATATCTTCCTTGGAGAAATTTCCACTCATATCCTTTGCTAATTACTTAATTGGGTTGTCTGTTCTTATATTATTGACTTGTAAGAATTCTTTATATATTCAGAACACATGTCCCAAATATGTGACTCATAAATATTTTCCCCATTTTGTACAGTGGGTTTTCAAATTTTTAATAGGATCCTTTGGTCCATGAAAGCTTTAATTTTGAAAATTCCATTTATTTTTTCCCTTTTGTTACTTGTGCATTTAGTATCACATTTAAGCAATAACTGTCTACTAAGATGGTCACTAAGATTTTTTGCCTAATTTTTCTTCTAAAAATTTTATAGTTTTCCTCTAACATTTAAACCTTTCAGAAATTATGAGTTAATTTCTACGTGTTGTGTAAGATCTTTATCTGACTTAATTTTTTCTTCTATGGATATCAAGTTGTCTATGTATTATTTGTTAAAAGATTATTCTTTCTCCATTGAATTGTCTTGTTACCTTGTTGAAAATAAATTGATTGGTATCATTGTTTTCTTGCTGGACTCTCATTCAGTTCCATTGATTTATATATTGATCCTTATGCTAGTACAACACTGTATTGATTACTATAGCTATGTATTCTGACTGAATCATAAAAACAGACAGTTACGACCCTTCAATCAATTCCCAGACTTGAGCTGGCTTATTGACCCAGGACCCCTTGAATAAATGCTATGCCAGGTTCTCTTGTTGAAAGATCCCAAAAAACTACCAAAATTTTATCCTGTTAACCTATTCCCAAACTTTTCCATAAGGGAAACTTTTACCAGGGTAATTGTACACTTCAGAAGAGGACATAATCTGATTTTTCAGAGGCTTTTGGACACTGGCTCTGAACTGACACTTATTCCAGGGAAGTGGAAACATCACTGTGGCCTTCCAGTCAGAGCTGAGGCTTATGGAGGTCAGATTTATCTCATGGTGGGTCTGTCCTGTGGTTACTTCCCCACTTCCAGCATGTCTTACTGGAACAGACATACATAGCAACTGACAGAACTCCTACCTTGGTTCCCTGGACTGTGGAGTGAGGACCATTATGCTGGGAAAGACCAAGTGGAAACCATTAGAACTACCTATACCTAAGAAAATGTATGTCAAAAGCCAATAGTGATGCCTACAGTGACTGCATTATGGGCCCATGGGGAGTAACCTGTGATCAGGTGACAGAAGAAAAGAAGATTCAGGCCTTGTTTCCAAATGGTTCTGTATGAAATTCAGGGGCCACACGAATGTGAACGGCTGCAGCCCTACAGTCCCTCTCTGGGACATCTCTGTGGGAAAGCGGTAAAGAAAGTCCTCTTAGTGGACAGAATTTTGAGTAATGTGCCTGGTTCACTTTGCTTAGAATGACAAATGGCCAGACTGAGATTATATATGATTCATGGGCTCTTGCCAATGGTTTGGCTGCATGGTCAGAGACTTGGAAAGTACATGAATTGAAAATTAGCAGTTTTCACACCTGGTAGTGGATAGATTACTTTGCTTCCACCGCCATTGTGGAAGGGGCAGTGTTTGTTCTTATTGAAATAGACACTTAGTCTAAATATGAATTTGCCTTTCATGAACATAATGTTTTTCCACCCCAAAATACCATCTGTATACTTACAGAGTACATTATCCACTATCATGGTATTCTACAAAACATTGCTTCTGACCATGAAGCTGACTTTACAGTAAAATAAGTGCAGCAATGAGCCCACGATCATGGAATTTACTTGCCTACCATGTTCCCTGCCACCCTGAAGCACCTGGGTTGGTAGACTGCTGCAATGGCCTTTTGAAAACTTAGGTACAGTACCAGCTAGGTGACGATGTTTTGCAAGGCTAAGGCAATGTTCTCCAGAAGGTTACATAGGCCCTGAAGAAGTGTCCATATATGGTGCTATTTCTCTAGTAGCTAGGTTCCAGGAATCAAAGGGTGGAAGTGAAAATGGCATCACTCACTATCACCTCTCTTGACCCTAGCAAAATGTGTACTTCCTGTTCCTGCAATTTTATGTTCTGATGGCCTACAGGTCTTAGTTTCAAGGGGAGGAATGTTTTCCCAAGAAGCACAAAAATGATTTAATTGAACTGAAAGTTAAAACTGCTGTCCAGCTGCCTTGGGTCCTTCTTGCTTCCGAATCAGCAAAGTAAGGCATTTCAGTGTGGACTGAGGTAACTGATCCTGACTGTCAAAGGGAAGTGGAACCACTGTTTCACAGTGGAGGTAAGAAAGAGTATGTCTAAAACATAGGAGATCTCTGAGGGTATCTCTTATGGTTAAAGTCAATAGACAACTACAACTCAATCTAGGCAGAACGAGTAATGGCCCAGATTCTTCAGGAATGATAGTTTAGTTCACTTTACCAAGTAGGTACTTGCTGAGTAAAGGCAAAGGAATGCAGAATGAATCATGTAAGAAGATAACTATACATGCCAGCTACAAGCATTTGATCAGTTACAGATATGAGGACTGTAATCATCATGACTATTTCCTCCTAGTTTTGCTATGAATACATTTATGTATATCTATCTATCTATCTATCTATCATCATGAATCTGTATCTTTGTTTTCTTTTTTCTCTTATCATGTCAGACAAGCTATATTGATTTTTATTAGAGTGTTTAAGTATTCTTAATTTTATAAAATAGTATTCTTTTATTTATAGAATATGAAGGAGAAGAGGAAATATCGCTCAAAGACTTTACCTGCTCTTCTAAGAAAGGGGTTAGAGGGATTTCACTTATTCACAAAATAGTTTTATCATATTAGGCATGACCTTGTTATTGTCTTTGTTTGGAGATTCAGTATGGTTTAAGGAAATGCATATGCGTGCCAACTTGACAAGGGGTGAACTTGTGGTGATTAATTTTATGTGTTGAGTTGGCTGGCCATGGGGTACCCAGATTAAACATCATTTCTGTCTATGAGGATGTTTCTAGATAAGATTTGAATTGGTTGACTCAGAAAAAAAGACCCTTTCCCCAATGTTAGTGGGTATTACTCAATCCACTGAAGTTCTGAATAGAACTTAGTTGAGGAAGGAGTTATATGTTTCTTTTTCTTTTCTTTTTTTTTCTTGTATATTCTCAACTGAGGTGAAATATCTCATCTAATCTTCTCCATCCCTAGGCCGGGATTTATATCAGTCTCTAGTGCTTAGGCCTTTGGACCTGAACTGAACTGCATCAGTGGCTTTTCCAGGTGTTCTCCTTTTAGACTGTAGATCATGGGAGTTCTCAACCTTCAAATCATGAGTCAATTCTTAATAAGAAAGAAACAAAGATAGCAATAACAAAATGAAAGAAACACTCAGTTCCAAGTCTTGGCTAAGGGGTTGTATTTGCATTTGGGGGCACACTTCCAAACATCAGGTAGCACTGAAAACTTCTTTTTAGTTTTCCCTTCCTGCTTATACTGAGCCTCAAGCATGGAAGACAAATTATGTTTAAAGGTCTGGGCATACCAATAGCCATAATCATATGTGTGTTCTTCTACATTCCCGGAAATATTCCAGAGATTTTGAAGACCCATACAGGCATCATGCTTACCAAATTTTTCTTTTAGCATTATTTTTAGCCTGTTGTTTGTCTCAACTGCTATCCACTGCTTTCTCAGCCATGATAGTAAAAAAAAAAAAAATCCCTGTTTGTTGTGGCATAGTATGAAGGAAAGGATTGTTTAGAATAACAAGCTCTGAGTCAAGTCACATAGACAAGCCCTGTGAATGGGGTCTTCAGGAAAACTACTATATAAGTCAAATCATGACAATTTTCTTGGAACAGAACTTTGAAAGAGGGCTAGTCTTTTTCTAACACTTCCAGTGGCAATCGGATTACTGCTTGTTTTCACAGTACTATAGGTGGGTGGTTTTCAAAACAAGGATGAAGATAGGGTGGAGGTGGTATGGGCCAACGCAAAACAGAACAAAATTTACTGTTCTTACTGTGAGTCTGCCACTTTTTCTGAAATAAATGCACCTTGAATTGTCACAAATCTGGTTAATTTTCAGAGTTCTACAAAAGCTATTCTTTTGCCAGTATTTTCATTGCTTTTATGAAAGAAAGGATTTTTGATATTTCCTGCCTATGATTTCTAACACTGAAATAAGATACACGTGCATTAAGAAGGTGTAAATTAATTAGTTTATAAATTATGGGAAACTGAAAGCAGAGAAAAACAATGCAGTTAAAGGTACAAGGGATTCTTAAAGCGTGTGTGAAAGCATGAGATATTTATGAGCACATGTAATAGTGGAATTGGGAAGGGTAGAGTTTAACCAACTCTTTTTACTGTATTATACAAACATAGTTAATGGTTAACTCTTTCTGTTTCTGGTTGTAAAATATTACATAGCAATAGTCTTACAGTTACATTTTCTATTATGGCATGATGCTGTGTTCTCTATTCTAAGTGGAGGGAGAAGTAAAAAGTCATTTGAAACTAAAATGTAAACCTTTATAAATTATCTAAAAAGTTGAGGAATGGATGGTTAGATATCAACACGCTTTAGGTAAAAGTTACCCATTTATAGAAAACATGTAGGAAATTGTGATAAATATGTAAAGTTTATATCACAAATATTCACAGCATATAATATTTCAGAGTAAAGCAATTCTCAGCATATAATCTTTTAAAAATATTTTATTGATTATGTTATTAAAATTGTCCCAATTTTCCCCCTTTTCCCCCTCCACTCAGTACCCCAATTCCTTCCAGCAATACCCCCATAAGTTCATGTCCATGGGTCATGCATATAAATTCTTTGGCTTCTCCACTTATACTGTTATTAACATCCCACTGTCTATTTTGTACCTACACATTTGTACTTCTTAATCCCTGCACCTTTTCTCCCATTTTCCCCCTTCCTCTTCCCAACTGATAACCTTCCAAATGATCCCCATATATATGGTTCTGTTTCTGTTTTGCTTGCTTGCTTAATTAGTTTGTTTTTTAGATTCAATTGTTGATAGCTGTGAATTCACTGTAATTTTAATGTTCATAATTTTGATCTTCTTTTTCTTAAATGAGTGTCTTTAACATTTCACACAATAATGGCTTAATGATGATGAACTCCTTTAGCTTTACTGAGAAGCACTTAATCTGCCTTTCTATTCTAAATGATAGCTTTGCTGGTTAGAGTAATCTAGGCTGTATGTCCTTGCTTCTCATCACTTTGAACACTTCTTGCCAGACCCTTCTAGCCTGCACAGTTTCTTTTGAGAAACAGCTGACAGTCCTATGGGAACTCCTTTGTAGGTAACTCTCTACTATTCTTTTACTGCTTTTATTTATTTATTTTTTTGGATAAAGTATTTGTTTATTTCTGTAACGTATGTAAGGTTAAATTTCTTTTCTTTTTTAAAATATGTTTTTATTTATTTATTTTTAATTTTTAAAAATTTAATTATTTTTCAAGTACAGTTTTCTTTTACTGCTTTTAAAATTCTGTCTTCATCTTTAACTTTGGGCATTTTAACTATGATGTGCCTTGGCGTGTTCCTTTTTGGTCCATCTTCTTTGAGACTCTCTTTGCTTTCTGCACTTGTACATTTATTTTTTTCACCAAATTAAGAAAGTTTTCTTTTATTATTTTTTCAAATAAGTTTTCAGGTTTTTGCTCTTCCTCTTCTCCTCTGGCACCCCTATGATTTGGATGTTTGTACTTTTGAAGATGATCCAGAGCCTCCTTAACCTATTCTTGGATTCTTTTTTCTTCTTGCTGTTGACTGAATGCTTTTTTCTTCCTTGTGTTCCAAATCATTAGTTAGATTCCTGGTTTCATCCTCTCTTCTGTTGGTTCCCTGTAAATTTTTCTTTATTTAATTTAGTGTAATCTTCATTTCTGCCTGAGTCTTTTTCATGCTGTTGAAATACTCAGTGAGTTCCTTGAGCATCCTAATACCAGTGTTTTGAACTCTGCATCTGATAGATTGCTTATCTCCATTTTCTTTAGTTCTCTTTCTGGAGTTTGTTCTGTTCTTTCATTTGGGCTATCTTTTTTTGGTCTCCTCACTGTGGCAGCCTCCTTGTGTTTGTTTCTGTGTATTAGGTAGAGCTTCTTTGACTCCGTGTCTTAATAATGGGACTTATTATAGAAAAGTGCTCCAGTAAGTTGGATGGGGTAGAGCCAAGGTGGGGCAAGCAGTGTTGCTGCCTTATGGCTCTATGGGGTGGGGAGGTCTTGGAGAGGGGACAATGCTACTGTCTGACCTCTGGAGTTTTTTTTTTTAGGGAGGGAGCTGTCTCCTGGCACTAGCCCTCACGCCAGTCACCTCAGTTTCTCCCTGAATGCCACTGGTACCCTTCTAGCTGTTGTCCTGGTGCTGAAGCCCAGTGGCAGTGAGTCTGTGTGAGTCCTAAGTCCATTGTGGGCTCTTTATTAGGAGACTCCTTAGAATCCTGCAGTTTCTTACACCTCCCCAACCCTCACTCATTTTTACAGTTGGAAGTTATGGGCACTTATCTTCCTGATGCTGGAACACTGGACTGGATGGTCTCCTATGAGGCTAGGATCCCTCACTCCTGAAGTATCCCTCTCAGTTTTTATCTACCCCACGTGTGGTAGACACTCCTCCTGCATCTCCGTGTCTTTGCCCCTCCTATCCATCTGCATGAAGGTGGCTTCTGTAATACCTTGGTTGTTGGACTTACAGCTTGAATTTCTGACAATCCTGGGTGATATTTGTTTTGTTGTCTAGTTGTAATTTTTGCCGTGATCGTGTGAGAAGGCAAGCTACGTTTACTCATGTTTCCGTCTTGACTGGAAGTAGCATACAATCTTGATAAGAATGTTAAGAAAGAATTTTAGTCCTTATAACATAGAAAATAAATATCCAAGGCAATATAATTCTTTAAAATACAGAATCAATCAAATAAAGTCTTCTAACTTTTGTAGTTTATTAAAATTGAAGATTTTATGTGACTTAATATCTTTTAAAATCATTTTGGAGAAATAATTTGAATTCTTTGGGAGATTTGTGGGTGTAAATATTCTTTCTACTGTCACTACTGTGTAAAACAATATATATATTTTGCCCTGGCTGGTGTGGCTCAGTGATTGGGTGCCAGCCAGCAAATCAAGGGTCACTATTCTGATACCTAGTCTAGGGCACATGCTTGGGTTGCAGGCCAGGTCCCCAGTAGGAGACACACAAGAGACAGCCATGCATTGATGTTTCTCTCCCTCTTTTTCTCTCTTCCTCCCCCTCTCTAAAAAATAAAATAAATAAAATCTAAAGAGATTATATATATATATATGTGTGTGTGTATATATATATATATAGAACATAATTTAAATACAGTGATATTAAATATAGTAATTATACAAGAAAGACAAGACATTGAAAAAAATGTCTTGCTAAATTCTAACATTACTCTCTTCAGGATTTACTCCCAATTTCACTCTTTTGTGGTAATACTACAAGAAAACATCTCTTAGATAAACTGCTGGCTCTCCCTAGAATTTAGGAGATGAATAATTTCACAAACAACTCTATAGATATGCGACACAAATTCACTGCCTAATAAGGAAGTAGCTACCTAGCATGTTTGAATGTCTCGTAAATAAGAAACTTTTTTTTTCTGTTTTCCAATATCATAATCATCAAGGAACTATAGCATGTTTTCTCTATAGTCTCAAGTCTGAATTGTCTTCTATTCACTTGTTTCAACTCTGTCCATAACATTCAAAGAGATACGTCTTCTAACTACTTTAGCTAGCTCTGTCAATCTGGTACAATGTTTCAGCTAATAAGTACAGGCAATAAGAACACAGTTAACTGAGACAAACATACAGTTTTTTAAAATATATTTTATTGATTATGTTATGATAATTGTCCCAATTTTTCCCCTTTGCCCCCCTCCATTGGGTACCTCCATTACCTCTAGCAATCCCCCCACCTTAGTTCATGTCCATGGGTCATGCATATAAGCTCTTTGTGTACTCTATTTCCTGTACTGTTCTTAACATCCCCTTGTCTATTTTATACCTACCAATTGTACTTCTTTTTTTAAATTTATTTAATTGTTGTTCAAGTACAGTTTTCTGTCTTTTACTCCCATCCCAGTCCACCCCGCAATGCTCCCTACCTCCCTCCTATTTCCATCCCCCTTAGTTTTTATCCATGTGTCCTTCATACTTGTTCCTGTGAATCCTTCCCCCTTTCCCCTGAAATTCTCTCCCCTCTCCCCTCTGGTCCCTGTCAGCCTATTTCAGTGTCTACAGTTTATTTTGATGATTACATTTTTCTTCTTTTTCTTTATGACATTCATTTCTCTGCTTTCTTCTCTTTTTCTCGTTCTCTTTTTTTTATTTTGTCCTCTGTGTTTCCTTCCTCCCTTCCTCCCAGCCTTCTTTCTTTCCCTTTTTCTTTATTTCAGTGTTTACTGTGTGTGTGTTTGCACGTGAGTATTGACGTCCTCTTTAATTTTTACTTTCCTGTTTTTTTTTAGAGTGCCCAGGAAGATATCTGAGAGATGTCTTCCCCCCACCCCTGCACTTTTACCACAAAATTAAGAAATAGAGAGCAAACCAAAATAGCTACCAAAATTTGGGAAGCTGTTCCTTAGAGAATTTCTCCTTGGAGCACTAGAAATGAATGAATAGAAGCAAGTTTGTTTATTCCTTTTCTCTTACATTTTTATCAGGGCTAACCTTAAATACACACAGAACTTAAGTTTAAAAGCTCAACCTTCTGTTCAATTAGTATTTTTCAATTGTTGCTCAAGTACAGTTGTCTCTATTTTCACCCCCCTCCCCCTGCCGGTCCTCTGCCCCACCCATCCCCACCTTGCAATCATTATGCTTTTGTGGGAGAGCTTTGCCAGATATCTCAGAGTCCCTTTATGATGATCTTGGGGTTATCTAAAACCCCCAAAGATTCTAAGGTTGTGGTAATAAAAAGTATATTTTCACTAATTAAAATGAGTATGGACAAAAGAGAAGACTCATCACCTTGGAGCAAAGTAAAAGGTGAGATTACCTGAACTCTGCTTCTCTCAAGTGGCTATAACAGTTGTTCTCAACAGGACTCACAAAATAGAGTGTAGAATAAGATCATAGCTTTAAATATTATTGCAAAGGTCCATCCAAATCCCACAGTAAACTGTGTCTGAGCCACTTCTACTTATATCTTTAGCTCAGAAGATGCTGCTAAACTTTTAGTGAAAAATAAACCATATTTTAATTAAATTTAGAAAACATGCATCTTTAAAATACTTTATGAGCTATAATCAACATTTACAAAAAATTAAATTGCTATAATTGTTTCATACTTTAAAATTATGAGTCATATTAAATATTCCTCAAAATTTAAAGATGGCAACCAAAACATTTACCCAGCCTAATGAAATCAATCTAGAATTTTTGTTATAGTTTCTCCCAAAACTATATTTTATATTTTTATATTTAACTTTTTCTTTACTGGATTGACTTATATTACATAATACATTTTATTATACAATAAATGAAATAACACAAGGCAACTATGTATAAAGATTAAATAAACATCTTCTCTTCTTCTTGCACTTCTTCAGTCCCTCTACTCTGAGTAATCAAGATAAAAAGTATCTTTATGAGGCCTCTCGGGTGGGGCATATTGTGAAAACTCTCTAGTTGCTCACACACTTGCAACTGTTAAGTAGAGAGGGATTCACATCCTTTAGGGCACATCCTTGACTAAACAGGGGAAGGATTTCTCCAAAGGGATATTCCGAGATACATTCCATAAGGCTTCTTAGGTTGTGCTGTATGATCAAGCCACTGTTTGTCTGTAGCAATAACCAATTTAATAAAATATCTTTGTGTTGACTTTTTCTCCATCCATTTTTAATCCCCCAGTCTTCTTTTCTAATGCCTAGTTCAAATACCCAACAACTTTGCAAAATACTGTGGACACAGGGTATGATGTTCCAAAGTGAAGGCAGAAAAGGATGAAGCATGGTTGGATTTGGAATGTATTCTCAGTGTAGGAAAATAAAGACTGAACTTTGTTTTGTCAATGTATATTTGAAAGAGCGGTGTGATTGAATGCCACACTGGAATGGGCTCATACAAAAATAAGACAGAATTGGAGAAAGTAAATATTGATGATACTTTGAGAAATTCTGCTCCAGTGTGCCATGCTGGTTTTGTTCCTTAACCTTTTCTGTCTTAATGCCAACACCTCAGTGTCTTCCTACTTTATTTTTACTAATATTTTATAATATATAGACATTTGTCTACTTTGATAATCTTAAAATTATCTTGGCTACTATTAAACTTGATCAAACATATAATTTTTAAAATATTTATTTTCTTGGTTAATAATTTCTCCCCCAACTCCATCCTTCCTCTAGATCACATATGAATTTTATTGTCTTGTTTTTCAGTTTTAGGTATGAAGTAGTGTTTCATATTTATTTTTTCTCAGATGGATAGATTTGTGTGTCAGAAGCAGTTGTTTATTAAAGTATTGTTTTCTCTCCCCATTGAAGATAATTTTTTTTTTAGATTTAAATCACAAAGTGATTATAGACTAGATGTTTGTGTCCTTGAAAATTTGTATTTAGAAACCCTAATCTGGAGAACCAACTGACTTCCGCCAAGATAGAGGCGTAGGTGGAAACACTGTGCCTTCTCCCACAACCAAGTTTGAATACAACAAAGGTTTGGAGAACAAAGATGCAGACAAAGAACAGAAACTTGAACTATACAGAAGTACAACAACGAACCGTTCTACCTGATGGGTCAGAGGGGCGGAGCCAGCAGCAGAACAGGGTTGGGCAGGAAAGATCCCCCGACTCCAGGCGCCCAGGCATCCAGGGTAGCGTCGGGTGGACGCAGTGAGGGCTTGAGATGGTGGGAGTGGGAAGTAAGACAAACCGTGCAGCCCCCAGCAATGAACCCAGCAGCAGCTGATCTCCGTCGCACATTCGGCTGACCGCGATCACACATTCGCGAGCAGTGGGCCAAGTGGCGCGGCCCTCGGTGGCGGCAGAAGAAAGCAAAGAGTGCCTGCCATTGCTTTCCTTTGGCCCGCCCCACATACAGTGTCACAACCCAGCAACCTGGGTCGCCCGGCCCTGGTGAACACCTAGGGCTCTGCTCCTCATACGTAACAGACACCCACAGTCCAAAATATGGCTCAAGAAGAACTCAAAGCCCCAGAGCCAATAACTCTAAGTGACCAGGAAATAGCGAACCTCTCAGATGCACAATTCAAGACACTGGTAATCAGGATGCTCACAGAACTGGTTGATTTTAGCCAAAAATTAGAGGAACATATGAAGGCTAAACTAATTGAAATGAAGGGAAATGCACAGGAAACCAATAGTAATGGAAAGGAAACAGGTACTCAAACCAAGGGGGTGGACCAGAAGGAAGAAAGAAATGCCCAAACAGGAAAAAGTGAAGTTACAAGAATTCAAAAAAATGAGGAGAGGATTAGGAACCTCCTGGACATCTTTAAACGGTCCAACATCTGAATTATAGGGGTACCAGAAGGAGAAAAGAAACAGCCAGAGTGGAAAATTTATTTGAACAAATAATACAGGAGAACTTCCCCAGTCCAGCAAAGGCAATAGACTTCCAGGAAATCCAGGAAGCTCAGAGAGTCCCAAAGAAGTTGGACCCAAGAAGGAACACACCAAGGCACATCATAATTACATTAGCCAAGATTAAAATGAAGGAGAGAATCCTAGAAGCAGCAAGAGATAAGGGGACAGTCACCTACAAAGGAGTTCCCATCAGACTGTCAGCGGATTTCTCAAAAGAGACCTTACAGGCAAGAAGGGGCTGGAAAGAAGTATTCCAAGTCATGAAATCCAAAGACCTACAGCCAAGATTGCTTTATCCAGCAAAACTTTCATTTAGAATGGAAGGACAGATAAAGTGCTTCTCAGATAAGGTCAAGTTCAAGGAGTTCATCATCACCAAGCCCTTATTATATGAAATGCTAAAGGGACTTATATAAGAAAAAGAAGATGAAAAATATGAACAGTGAAAGGACAGCAAACTCACAGTTATTAACAACCACACCTAAAACAAAAGCAAACCAAGAGGACAGCTAGATCAGGAGCGGAACCATAGAAATGAAGAACACATGGAGGGTTAGCAACAGGGGAGTGGGAGGAGGAGAAGGGAGGAGAAGATACAGAAAATAAGTAGCATAGATGGTAGGTAGAAAATAGGCATGGGGGGAGGACAAGAATAGTATGGGAAATATAGAATCTAAAGAACTTGAGACACATGGACATAAACTAAAGGGAGGGGACTGAGGGGGGTGTGCAGGGTGGAGGGGAATGAAGGGAGGGGAATAGAACAACTGTAATGGTATAATCAATAAAATATATTTAAAAAAAAGAAACCCTAATCCTCCCTGAGATGGTATTTGGAGGTGGAGTTTTGGGGAGGTAATTAGATTTATTGTAGTTCATGAGGATGGGGCACCCATTATAGAATTGGTGCCCTTATAAGAAGAAAAAGAGAGGGAGATCCCACTCTTCCCTCTTGCACATGAAGGAAGGACCCCTTAAGCAAACAGTGGTGGCTGTCTACAAGCTCGGAAGCAGGATCTCACCAGAAAACGAATCTGCTAGCACCTTGATTTTAGGCTTTCAGCCTCCAGAGCTGTAAGAAATTTCTGTTTTTTAAGCCACTCAGTTTGTAGTTATAGCAGCCTGAGCTAAAACAGAAATATATTTCTGGAATCTCTGGGTTCTTTTGGCTAATGAATTTACCTGGGCAGCTGAAAGCTATACACTCAATAAAATTAAAGCAAAAAAGAAAAAGGTTTTATTTGCACATAATAATTCCAATGTGAATATTCCAGTATAGTATGGGAAATGAATAATTATTTACTGTGGCACAGAAAGCCCTAGAGGTATGTTTTGACGATATTTCCTGTCCTACATCTTCATGATATTCACTCAGAGGCCCTTTGTTACAGCCTTACTAAACTCCATGGACTCTCGGAAATCACTCTAAATCTTCTGTCCTTTGACTGTGTGATTACTTTGGCCTGGAAGGCCCCCATTCCCTTAGACCATTCAGAAAATTTGCTTATTAGTTTTGCAGTTCATAGTAAATCTCGGGTCTGAATGGGCATAACACATCTGCTAGTAGTGATCATTTTGTTTCCAAATTTCCAGAAGTTTCACCTCATATCTATTTCATTTCTTAATGCATTGAGACAAAACATTGAGGACAATGTTAAATAGTAATTACTTTGATCTTTTCCTTATTTTTATAAAGAATATATCTAGACCAGGCATGTCAAACTCATTTTCACCAGGGGCCACATCAGTCTCATGGTTGCCTTCAAAGGGCCAAAATAATGTTAGGACTGCACACATGTAACTACTTCTTACCCAGGGTCAAGGAGCTTGGAGGCAGTGCTGGGTAGAAACAAGTGGAGGGCCAGATTTGGTCCACAGGCCTTGTGTTTGCCACCTGTAATCTAGACATTTGCATCATATTTTTTAAATTATGTGTGAAGAGGAAAAAAGAGGTGGGGGAAGAAAAGAGTGTAAGGAAGGGAAGGAGGAGAAGAAAGAAGAGACAGAAGAGGAGAATTAATTTGCAACAGCAACTTAAATTTCAACTATGGTATAATATAATTAAAAATAATACAGTTTCATTACCTCAAGTGTTAAATGTTAAAAAGGCTATACTGAATTGTCTAGAAGATATTCTACAAGTTTTGTTTTGAGTAAATAAAATACCACTGTTTTAGTATAAATATCTCTTGAGTTTGTTAAAATTTCAAGATTTCTGATGAATTTTCTTTGTTTTCATCTTACCTTTTACAACTTGTGTTGTTACATATTTGATATCAAGAATACAACCATTTTTGCCAGACTTTTTTCTGAGAGAAATGGGAATGGAGGGAGAATGAGCGAGAGGGGGAGAGAAACATTGATGTGAGAAACATCGATTGATTGCCTTGTATGACCCCTTCCCCAACTGGGGACCAAACCTACAACCCAGGTACATGCCCTGACCCAGATTGGAACTGTGACCTTTTTAGGTTACAAAACAATACTCCAACCAACTGAGCCATGCTGGACATGACGTTTATCAGATTTCTTAATCTCTCTCCACCTCAGTATCTGGTTTTATAAAAGGGGATAAGAATAGTACATGCCTCAAATGGTGTACCAAGTGGGAGTGTCATGAATTAAATGATTGTAACAAATTTATATTTCAGCCCTGACCCCAAATATGACAGTACTTGGAGGTGGAGGCTTTGACAAGTAATTGGGTTCATATGAGTTCACGATGGTGAAGCCTCTATGATGGGGTCAGTGTCCATAAGTAAAGGAAGAGGCATCAGAGTTTCCTCTCTCTGCCCGGTGAGAAGGCAGTTGTCTGCAAGCCAGAAAGAGGTCCCTCACTAAGAACCCAACCACACTGGCACTCTGGTCTTGGACTTCTCACTTTCCAGAACTGTAAGAAGCAAATTCTTGCTGTTTAAGCCAGTCTGCTATATTTCTTAGGACAGCCTGAGCTAAGACATGGTGGTAGAAGCAGATGGCTGAGTGTAGGCTATAAGAGGGTTTATTATGGTAAGACTTTAAAAGCAATATAACTGAAGTTAGTCTGCTTTATTTTTCATCATGTGCTGGAAGTTCTAGAAAGTGTCTATCAGAATAGTTCAAAAAACACTTATTTCTGCCTTACTGAACAACCATTGCTTACATTCTTTCCTCACCCAACCATTGGTACCTCACTGGTTTCAAAGGAGATTTAATTATATGATGTTCAGGAAATTCTTAGAAGATGGTTTGGTGTTTGGTATGAGATTTTAAAAATAAAATTGTGTCTGTATTAGGTTTATCATGGCATCTGCATTTATATAGAAATAAAGGCATGAAAACCCAAAGGTCTATGTAAATATTATGCAAATATTAAGAAATGATGTCCAGCATTAAGTAGTGCCCCGCATCTGCCTGAAAGGAGAACATAAATTCCACTTGTAAAGGTGTCTCCTCCTCACCTCCATTCCCCTCCAGGAAGGGGGTAACCACCTTATCCCTGGAGATGAGATGACACCAGAAAAGCCCTACACAAACAAACCTTAGTAATTAGTCCTTATCTTCCATCAGTTTTTTCATATATTTGCCTTCTCATAATCTTCCTTTCCTAGAGGTTCAAAGTCTTCTTCCTCTGTCTTGTCACTTTTATAAATAATTATTGCTCCTTGATAAGTTGCTGTATGAGCCCCAGTACTAACCATACTTTTTTCTCTTGTCAGAAAAAAAAAGAAAAGTGCAGTGGTTTTCTGATTGGTGATGATGAAGAGGTTATTTCTGTACCCATTCTTGACAGTGAACTAGATCCATGAATATCACCTAGAAGTAGAAGATTAGAAACACACAAGTCATCAAGTTGCAGCTGTCATCATTGGTGCCCCTTAACTGTCCTGGGGCACAGTCTCAGACCTTATAGTGCTTTTATCATTCCTGAGACAAATAGTTATACAAACCCCATTAGAGTAAGGGATCTGCAATAATAGCATTCTAACACAACAACTGCTTTTTGTGTTGCTGGAACCACAAACTCGTGGGGCTTTGGGGCCAGTAAAAGATGAAAACACAGTATTGTTTTCTGCCAGATTTTCTTTTTGATCAGTGAAACATAATCAAACAGCTTTTTAATTAAAAGTCTGAATACCAAAAATGATCTATTTTAATGACCCACGAAGGTGGAGAGCATTATTGGTGAACATGACAATCATCTCAACATATGCTGAAACAAGATTCTCCCACTGAGTTCTGCGGTCCTAGTGGAATGCATAGGTAGACTCCAAAGGAGAGAGGCCACTGCCCTCCTGGAGCTTGAACAGAGACTAACCAGCCCTTAGAAACAACTAGTTTTGTATATAAGACTTTGCATAAGGACTAGTAATGGGACCAGGGCAAAGAAAAAATAGAACTCGTTTATTTTATGTGGCTGGACCAAGACCACCCCTCTGCTGACTCTGTTGCTTCCTTCTGATTATAGGTCTTTACAGAGCTAAGGATATCAGCAACTGAAGTTTGTAAACAAAGGTTACTTTTAAATAAATACAAGGCAGAGAAAACAAATTTGTATTACCGAGTGTGAAAATCGTGTTCTCTGTTTTAAAATAAGGCTAGAGAAAATTTTGTTTTCAATTAACCAGAGAATTTCAAATATACTTTTGGCTAAGCAGAATGATTTAACCCAGAAAAAATGTATAAGATTACATTTACATCACTTAGCCATAATTTTTTGTCCTAAAAGAACAAATTATATAACAATGGACACAACATCCCAGGCTCAGACAGCTGGGTTGAGACAGGGAAAACAACCCAAGACCTGATGGCACAGGAGTAGAATGGAAAAAATTTTCTTTGGTATAAGGAATAGTCAGATTGGTGTTCATGATTACACAGACTTCTTCATGCACTTCCCACATGTAGATACACACTAGTCTAGAATTTGTTGCTTTGTTCTTTTTCAGGATGGCCTTACCTAGGGTTAAAAAAAACATTGAGTGTTGGTCTCACAGTTATGTTTTTCTATTATGGGAAGGTTATAGAATAAATGCTGATATAATTTTATATGTTCAATGTTCAAATTGTTTATTAGGATGAAGAAAACTCAATAAATATGTATGACTTTACTATTTTCTATATTTAACTTTCCATACTCTTGGGCAATGTGTTTTCCTTTACAAGAATTTAAACAAATGTGTGACAAATGTCTGTTGTGCCTTTACTCTGTTACCTGTAGATATTATGTCTGCTGGTTAATTTAAAGGTAAAATGAAAACATGTAACCACCACCGATAAAGTGAAGTTATCCTTAATTTTGATTAGAACAAAAAAAAAACTTTGTCCAAAAAGGGGGCAAAATTCATCAATTATAACAAATAAAATTTCACATTGGGTATAGCTGAGTAGATTAAGACAAACAATTATGAAGTTTAGTATTTTCTCTATTTGGAAATTTTTGATATGACCTTGAGGAAACTAATTTACCAGAGATTTACATTATTCATAATTTTTCTCCCCCGAACAGCCAAAAATATGCTTTAAATATTATTAATGAAAAAATTGTGTTAAACTATAAATTATACTCTCTCACTTATCCTACTTTAGTCAATTCTGACTTTTCTAAACTATAAAGAGAGGTTATGCTTTCTAGATTACTTTTGTTATTTAGTTCATCCTAAGATCAGGGTGTTGTCTCCCATGCTTAATCTTTGGACCAGTTCTGTTACTCCTACTTCCATAATGCTTGGACTGATTTCCATAACCATGCCCACTTTCATAAGCTTGAGTATCTTACCTGTATTTCTCAATGAATACTATTATTACTCATTTCCTTATCTTATGTAAGTCCTCATTTTAACTGATACCACCTCTTTCTGATACACTTACATTATTAAAACAAAAATATAATATCAGTTAGTCATTTTTAATGTGCATATTAAACCTGACTAGTTTATTTAATTTTACCTTTTGTGATAATGACTACAATTCATGCAACCCTTTTAGAACCCCATAATTTCTATAAGCAGAAACAGTTGACAGTTAAAACATTCTGAGATGGAAAATTTCTATACCTCCAATTATACAGTCTAGGTGTGGATAACCAATATTCTTTGTAAATTTGGATTTACTGACTGAGCAAAATCAATACATAATTTTGATTAATAACTCCGGCTAATATGAGGTTTATATTCTATGTCTTTCAAAGATTAATGCAATAAATTTCTCCTTTTGATGTTCCTTGACATTTTGCAAATTAAATGGAGCCTTAAATATGATCCTCTTTAGTACAAAAGTGGACAGAATCCTTTGTGACTACTTTATTAACAATCTATCAGAGCACTCAAATCATGATCCCACAAGACAACTGTTCACTTGACAGATGATGATTATTGTTATTATATTTAAGACCCATAGCCTTTAAACATTTTTTCATGGGATGGTGAATAAGCACACATAGATGAAGTCTCAGGCAGAGATTTAACGTCGGGAAAGAATTAAGCTTATTACGATGATATCCTTTCATTAAAATTGTGCAGCAACTACATTAACTCAGTTTTGTACTTGCTGAAGTGATTCTGACATCCATCAATATTAATAATCATCATGTAATAATAGTAATAATGACGAAAATAGTCATAATAACTCAGTGTTTACTAAGTGCTAGGTGCTCTTCAGAGTGATTTACTTGTATTAAGTAATTTAAACCTTACCAAAACCCTATGATCGAGATATTATTATTAACCTCAGTGCCAATGTAGGATACAAGATACAACTTCATTAAGTAATATTTTCCAAGATCACAGAACTGATAAATGATAGAACTATGGTTTGAAATTAAACAATTTAGTTTCAGTATCCACGATCTTCACCAGTATGATATACCCTTTTTAACTTAAGTTTTAAGAACATACTATATGGAAGGAACTGGAAGACAATTGGGAATTTTAGGAATCCTACCACATGCTTCCCTTGTTTATCACATAAAGGGACAAAAATGTGGCCAATAGCTCTTCAAGTTTTGTGCATTTTTGAAAACATTTGATTTCACTCTTGCTGCTGTATAATCTGTAGAGAAAATGGTATGTTCTATATAGTCTATATTCTCTTTTCTCCTTTCCTCCAATAATCCTTCATGTGTAATGACCAGTTTACATAAAGTCTTTTCTGTACTTTCAGGACCAGAATTCACTCCTTTTTTTGTGATCCCATGGGACCTGTTTTTGCACTCTTACTTAGGACCTTAGGCCTAGTACGTGCCAAACACTGTGATACAAGGTCCCCACAAGTGAGAACTAGACACAGGAGCATTAAATGGCAGGAGACACCAAGAACTCAATTTTCAGAGTATTTGTTATCTGTGTGTGAATATGACAACGATATTTAATTGAGAAGTAGCTTAAAAGATATACTGTATGTCTTTTCAATTTTTTGACAATTTAATGAATCAACTAATAGATAAAATTAAGATTGAAAGCTTGTTATTAAAAATATTTTGAATAAGTATAGAAAGTTTGGAAAAGTAAATATGTGTTAAAATTATATATGTAATCAAAATACCATTTAGATTAAAAATAAGGTGAAAGTAAAACACACATAGAATAATTTAATAGAACATTTCTTTCAAGCTGACAATAGAAGGCATGGTGCACACCGAGCTGCCCCACCCATGTCCCTTTGTGGGAGGACTTGTAGCAGCTTTCACCAGACAACCTCAAGCTGTCAGCAACTTTCAGGTAAACCTCAGCTTTAGAAAACAGTCTTTCCTAAGGGCTCGCACTTCCTAGAGTGACTCACATTTAACGACTCGGAGGAAACTGTATCAGAGTGGCCGGTTTGACCCATACAGAGCATTCAGGATGAGTCATATGCGCTCCAGGCTTCCACATAGAATTTCCTGAAATGTGTTAAGCCAGCATCACAGTTCAACTTCCTCGATCCTCTTTTTCACCTTCCCTTCCACAGCTGTTAATTACTAAAAAAATATCTTGTGTGGTAAAGTCTGTATTAGCATCCAATTCTGAAAACAAAAAATATAAATTACAAAGAAAGATTACCCATGGTTATGAGGAGATGGGCTCACTTGTACTGTTTACATATGAGGGGGGACCCAGAAAAAAACAAAATTATCTTCAGGAGGGCGGGACCCTGGTACACAGTACAGGCTTCCCCTCTGAGGTCAGTGTTCTAAAAACCTCTCTGTAACAGTGTATCAGCTGGCGGTGTTGTGAGAGGTTGCATTAGGCTTGAGTGAATTTTTTTGAATAACCTTTCAAAAAAATTTCAAAGCTATTTGAAATTTCAAAGCTTTTGCCCATTTCATGATGGGTGACTGATGAGCCAACCCGCCCACACCATGCTGAGTGTTCAGCAGTTTTTGACCAAAAACAGCATTACTCTCCTGCCCCACCCTCCCTATTCACCTGATTTCCCTGTCTAGAGATCTCTTTTTTTGTTTTCCTGAATGAAAAAAGTCCTCAAAGGGAAACGTTGTGTCAAGGTGGAAGAGGGGAGATAAAAACCTGCAGAAGCACTAACCGGCATTAAAACCAATGAGTTCAAACACTGTTTTGAGCAGTGGAAAAAACATCTCAGTAGGTGTATTGGACCAAATGGAGAGTACTTTGAAGGTGACTGAAGTTTAAACATGTAAGAATAAATACACAATTTTTTATGAATAAATTCTGGGCTTTTCGGGGTCCCCTCTCATACTCTGATTTGTTTTACAATAAACATATTTTCTCTTTTCCATGCAATCTTAGAAGATAATTACATTAGTCACTTTCTTTTATTATTATACAAAATTTCAGAAATTATAAACAAAAGTTTAGGCAGCAAAGAAATACCAAACTGCTTAACTAAAATGACTAATTCCACTTGATACTTTAAACAGAAAGAAACCAAAACTTCAACTAAAAGTTACTTGGAAAAAAACTATAATGAGCATGTTGTTTATAAAAAGTCATACCAATTCTTCCAAATTCATGGCCCAAATTCTTCCAGATTCATGGACCAAAATGCTTTTTTTATTTAAAGATTTAAATTGAAAATAAACAACTAAGCATATAATTTATGACATTGGACAAATAAAGGAAAGAAAACTTTCTTTAGAATAAGGAGAAATAAATTATGTAATAATCAGACTATCAAGTCAGAAAAAAAGGAGAAAAATAGTTATAAACATATAGATACACCCAAAATATGGACATGGTATATAGACAATTTGATCAGAAAAATATCCATAAAAATATTCACAACCATGTGACTTAGGCATGTAAAAGAATTATAACTGTATAAATAAAAGTAATTTTTAACAATTATCTTACAACTTGAGGCTAATAAATGTAGCAAGCCCAAAGGAATTAATGAAGTTGAGAAAATATAAATTATCAAAATTAATCTGTAATAGTGAGTACATAAATTGCCTTAGAGGAAATTGAAAAATATTTGAATTTGCAAATAATAATATCCAGAAATTATAGCAATTCCAGACATTTCCATTGGGTGATTNATTATGTAATAATCAAACTATCAAGTCAGAAAAAAAGGAGAAAAATAGTTATAAACATATAGATACACCCAAAATGTGGATATGGTATATGGACAATTTGATCAGAAAAATATCCATAAAAATATTCACAACCATGTGACTTAGGCATGTAAAAAAATTATAACTGTATAAATAAAAGTAATTTTTAACAATTATCTTACAACTTGAGGCTAATAAATGTAGCAAGCCCAAAGGAATTAATGAAGTTGAGAAAATATAAATTATCAAAATTAATCTGTAATAGTGAGTACATAAATTGCCTTAGAGGAAATTGAAAAATATTTGAATTTGCAAATAATAATATCCAGAAATTATAGCAATTCCAGACATTTCCATTGGGTGATTTATGACAGAACTTTATGGAATAAATAATCCATATGTCATTTAAGTCATATTCCATAGCCTAGTTAAAAGGAAATAATTAATTTAAAAATGCTTCCATGGTCTTGATATAAAAAAAAAGCTAACCATCAAAAAAAATAGGGGAGTTCTTGACAAGTAATATTTATGACTGCACGTTTATTGAGCATACCAGTTTCTATGCTGAGTACTTTACATGGATCATACCATTAACACTCTCAACCACCAGAAAAAAGATTATTTTGTTATCTCCACATTACACATAAATACTAAGGCTTCACTTGTTTAGACAAGTTGCATAAGGATACAACTTCTCCTTATGGCCTCCAAACCCTGCTTAATCTGGGCTTCAATTTACCTCTCCATCTGCAGCTCTGCTCTTCGCCACACTCTTTGTCACCCCGCTTCAGCCACACGTGCCTCCTTACTCTCTGTCCAATGTGCCACGTATATTATTTTTTGCGTTGGCTCTTCTCTCTGCCTCAAGTGCTCTTTCCTGTTGGAGAATTTCTTTCGTCAGCTGCATTTATTATTTTCTCATCTCTGATAAATTGTCCTCCAGAAAGGCCTGCTCTGACCACCCCATTTAAAAATTAAAGGCACAACCTGTTCCAGTTCCAAGAGTCTAAGGTGGAAGTATACCTGGTACCTTCAAAGAATAGCAGGAAAGCTCTGTGGCTGCAGGAGAAATAAAATGTCTAATATGTTAACCTTTGTTTCTTCTTGGTGATAAGGATCTGGATATATATGAGTTATGTTTTCTTGTAGTTTTGAAATTTTCCATAACAAAAATATATTACCTTAATATTTGGAATGATGAAATTACGACGAAAAATAAAAATTAAACTGATAGTAAAACTAGGTGACCTCAGAAATCAAGGAACAAATATATAAATAACTGATATACAAGTGATTTCTGCAGCCACTCTCTTCTCATTGTGCGTAAGTATTTCTAATGGTGAAATGGCACTAAGCCCTCCTCTAAAACCAGTGGCTTTTCTGCTTCTGCAACTGCTTCTCAAGTCTTATGCTGCACTTGCTCTCTCAGCCTCCTCGGTCCTACTTCAGTGCACTCTGGGACAAAAGAACTGCATAGACCACTCCAGGAATCTATGCACCATTGATACATTTTTGTGCAAATGTAGAAAATGTATTCTACTTTGAAATATCTGGCTGCCACTAATTTATATTTCATTACAGTTCTATAGTTTGTAAAACAATTTTCTCTTAATATGTTGATTGAATGCAGAGTGAATTTAAGAAATAACTACATATCTGAGTCCATTTCTTCAGTAAATATGACATAGCATCAAGTCACTTTTTGAAATCTAAACTATTATATTTGAAATATACATGAGTTTTCCATGATTGTTAAAAATGTAATTTTACTAATATAGCTTATAGCTAAATATGTACAGATAAAAATATTTGATAGCATAAAATGGGAGTGTTGGGATACAATATGATTAAGTTATTGAACAGTTAACTAATCATTTAATATCAATTCTTCCTCAATATAAAAGCCAAAGGATAAATTTCATTAAAATAATTATATAAAGAGTAATCACCACACCATTTATTATCTTTAAAATTTTGTAATCTTTTGATCTATTGGCATCAGACATAATATATCATATGGCCAAGGTGGCTTTCTGTTTTGGGAATACCTCATAGAATAAGAGAAGCATCATTCTGAGGAAAGAATATACCAAATTATCTAGCCTATTCCAAGACACAATGCAATTATCATTGTGCAACATTTGGGAAAATAAAACTTTATTATTTAAATAAAATTTGATTTAAATAAGAAATGAGATAACAAATAAAGAATAAAATGTTCCCCTAGAGCAAGGGACATAAAGGAAAGAATAAACAAATGGGATCTCATCAAAATTAAAAGCTTCTGCATGGCTAAGGAAAACAGTATCAAGATACAAAGAGAAGCAACTGTTTGGGAAAACATATTTGCCAATGATACCTCAGACAAAGGTTTAATCTCCAAAATACACAAAGAACTCACTCGACTCCACTCAAAGAAGACAAGCAACCCAATTAAAAAATGGGCAGAGGACTTGAACAGGCACTTCTCCAAGGAGGACATACAGAGGATCCAGAGACACATGAAAAGATGCTCGATATCGCTATCAGAGAGATACAAATTAAAACCACAATGAGATACCACTTTACACCAGTCAGAATGGCTATCATAAACAAAGAAACAAACAACAAATGTTGGAGAGGTTGTGGGGAAAAGGGGACTCTAGTTCACTGTTGGTGGGATTGCAGACTGGTACAACCACTATGAAAAACAGTATGGAATTTTCTAAGAAAACTAAAAATGACCCAGCAATTTTGACCTTTTGACCCAGAAATTCCACTGTTAGGAGTATATCCCAAGAACCCTGAAGCACCAATCCAAAAGAACCTATGCACCCCAATATTCATAGCAGCACACTTATGATAGCCAAGAGTTGGAAGCAACCTAGATGCCCATCGGTAAATGACTGGATCAAAAATCTATGGCACATTTACACAATGGAATTCTATGCTGCAGAAAGGAAGAAGGAGCTCCTACCCTTTGCAACATCATGGATGGAGCTGGAAAGCATTATGCTGAGCAAAATAAGCCAGGAGGTGAAAGACAAATACCATATGATCTCACCATATATATATATATATATATATATACTTATATATATAAATTAAATCTGTTTCATCTAATGTGTCATTCAATACCACAATATCCTTGTTTATATTTTGTTTGGGAGATGTGTTTATTGTTGACAGTGGGGTGTTAAAATCTCCTACTATAATTGTGTTGCTGTCTATATCTTTCTTGAAGTCCTCCAAGATTTTTCTTTTATATTTGGGTACTCCTATGTCGGGTGCATATATAGCTACAATATTTATGTATGGAATTTCCTCAAAAAAAAAACTAAAAATGGAACTGCCTTTTGACTCAGCAGTTTCACTGCTGGGATTATACCCTAAGAACCCTGAAACACCAATCCAAAAGAACCTATATACCCCAATGTACATAGCAGCAAAATTTAAAATAGCCAAGTGCTGGAAGCAACCTAATTGTCCATCAGTAAATGAGTGAATCAAAAAACTATGGTATATTTGCACAATGGAATACTGTGTTGCAGAAAGAAAGAAGGGGCTCCTAACCTTTATGACAGCATGGATGGAACTGGAGTGCATTATGCTAAATGAAATAAGCCAGGCAGTAAAAGACAAATACCATATGATCTCACCTATAAGTGGAACTTAATCAACAAAACAGACAAGCAAATAAAATAGAACCAGAGACATGGAAATAAAGAACAAACTGACAGCAACCAGAGGAGAGTGGGGAGAGGAATAATGGGGGAAAATAAAGGAAGGGTCTTTAAGGAACATGTATAAAGGACACATGGACAAAGCCAAAGGAAGATAGGATTGAAGGTTGGAGGTGGGTTCGGTGGGGCAGGAGAAAGTGGTGGGGGGTGGAAATGGAGACAACCATACTTAAAGAACAATAAAAATAAATAAGTGAATAAAAGGAATATTTTTATATACATTGTAGAATTCAACAGATTTTACACTGAAGTGAGAAAAACATATTACTTGGCCATACAGCCAAGGCTATTGAAAATTTTTTTCTTCCTCAGGTTGAAAACATACATGAGTTATTAAATATGACCTTTGCATTTGAAAATGACCAGGCAGACATGTGAAAAAGAAAGGAAAACTGTGTTTGTGTTGTATTTGTATTTGAGGGTACAAATATAGTTGTAAAAATATAGTTGTGGTTTCCTTCTAATCTCTCATGGAAGCCTTTGCACATGTTAATTACCCCAGAGTATAATATTAGGATGGCATTCTTCTTTCAATGTGATACTTCCTTTTGACAAGAGCTAATAAGATACTTGAAATCTGTTTTTGAAAGGATTCAATAAGATTCAGCTGCACTGTCTACTTTTTCAAAAGTAATCCTGAGGTAAGTGTATGTATATATATATAAAGATTAATAATGATTAGCATGAGAAAAATAAGCCCTTTAATTGAAATTTTGTTTCAGCTTAGAACTTCATTGAATGGAATATATATATATATACACATCCTCTTACACAAGATAGTTATACAACAATGCTAGATTCAGATCATACTCTAAGGCACTGTACTAGAAGCTGGTAGAAACTCGGCAATATTCTTAACTTTCCTCTTGCCCACAAGAAGAAACACAGGAACTTGTACACAGAGTTCAATAAGCATTTTTTAAAGTAGATATATTTATAAGAAAACCAATTGTCAGATTATGCTATGAAGAAGAATTTAAGAAGGTAAAGAGATTAAAGAGTGCTGCAGCTGTGGCTGGGACTGTTTCACATAATATACTCAGCATGGGACTTAGATCAGTAACTTCTGAGTATACGTGGAGGACTCCTGAGTGTGAGCTGTGCACCTACGAAAAATAACTACACACAGAGAGAAAAACACACACAAAGGCCCTGGGGCAAGAATGCATTGTGAGTTCCTGAACAGAAAGCCAGGAAATTACATGGTAGATGAAATGAGAAGTGAACAGGGATTAGTCATGTAGAACTTTGTGGGCCATGAAAAACTTGTAATTTTACTGAGACACGTGAAAAGTCATTGGATGGCTTTAAACAAAACCAATGACACTATCTCAGGTAAGTTTTCAAAGGGCCTCTGGTTTTGGTGTTGTGAATCAAATGTAGAGGGATGGAGTGTAGTTAGAGCAGTCAGGTAGGAAGCTAACGATGAACAAGGGAGAGATTCCATGCTGGCCTAGAAGAAAATAAAAGCAGTGGGGGTGATTAGAACTTTTTGGAAGTATTTTGAAGAGCTAACATCATACCATTCTTCTGCTTAAAAATCTGAACTGGCTTTTCATTACTCCAACTAGCAAGGTCCTAGAAGGGCGGCCCCTCGACTGCTTTCACACTGAATTTCTGTTATTTCTTCATGAATGCTACCTTGTGCATCCAATCCATTCACAAACATAATGTCCTCAAAGAAGTCTTCTCAGAATATTTTGTCTTGAAAACTCCTACATGACTTCATTCCCTCCTTGCCCTGATTTTCTTTGCTGAATAGCACTTAACAATAGCCATCATTTTATTATTTACTTATTAATTCTCTGTCTCCCTGTTTATAATATAAACATAACAAAATCACATTTTGAAATAAATACATAAAAGTTCATACCAGATCTTACACATGAAAATTGCTATTACTCTATAGAAGTGAATTATGTTACATTGCTGAAAAAATTTTAAAATCTTAAAAATACTAATTGAATTCTACATTCATTATAATTTATGTTTCATCCCTTATTCATGATGCTGTTTTCCACTGATTAGATAATTAGCTTTTAATCATAAATGTAAGAAAAAATTTCTAAGCCTGTATGTTGCATCTTCTCTCACATTCATGTCTTTCATGTTAAAAAATAAGTGAAATTTCTATTAAAAATACAGATGTGTAAATACAAGATTGTTTAACTATGTAAGGGATCTAATATTATCAATGTCTTCTCAGCACTGATTATATTCCTGTACTCCTAAATTAGTTCAGAAAGTTTACTGAAGGTCTAATATGCCCAAGCCTACAGTTAATTAAATTAGATATTTCTCTTGCCCTCAAAAAACTTACAGTCTAATGAAGAATAACACATTACTATCAATTTTGAGACAAATGACATCTTAACAATACTGAGCCTTTCCAACCATAATCACAATGTGTCTTAACTTTTTTAGTATTTTTTAATTTCTTTAATCATTGTTTAAGCAGACATATTTGTACATATTGTACAACATTCACACCTGTGTTTTGTGTTTGTGGTGCTATTTAAAATGGTACTTTTTTCAATTTGGCTTGAATTTCCAATATTTTTATTGTTTATATATAGAAATGCAATAAATTTTTGTTGGCATTATATCCTATGACCTTACTTAATTACATTATTAATTATACTTAATCATTGATTATGCTTGATTGTACTTAATCAACTATTAATTACATTAGTTTGTTTTATAGAATCTCTGGGATTTTCTAGGTAGATAATCATATCAATTAGAAAATTGAGATAGTTTTATTTCTTGCTTCCCTATCTATGTGAATTTTACTTATCTTTCTTGTTGAACTGCTAGAATCCCTAGTATGGTGTTGAATAGGACTGGTAAGAGAACATAGTCTTGCTGTGTTCCACGTGTTATGGGAAAAAAAGCAGCCTTGTAACCATTAAATCTGATGTTAGCTATAGTCATTTTATAGATGCACTTTATGTGGTGGAAGACTTTTCTTTATATTTTGTGGGTATTGTGATTTACCTTGATTGGTTTTTGAATATTGAACCAACCTTAGATTCCCAAGATAAACTTGGGAGTGATGTATTTTTTAATATATTTTTTGTATTCTATTTGCTAATAGTTAAAGTATTTTGTCAATACAATATTTTTAGAAATATTGGCCTGAATTTTTTTCTTTTTTTTTCTACTTTTTTCAGGAGATTATGTTGATTTGGTGCATCTGTTGCCCCCTTATCCATGGAGAAAATATTCCAAGATCCCCAATGGATGCTTGAAACCATGGATAGTACCAAACCTTATAAGTTATGTTAGTTTCTATACATGCACACACTTTGTGGCTTTCCTTCGGCATACTGAAGGCATATGCCAAATCAAGAGCATCACTGCCCTTGAACTTTGGGGACGTTATTGAGTAAATAGAAGGTAGCTGAACACAAGAACTGCAATACCACAGCTGTGGACATTATAACTGAGATGGCTACGAAAAAGCAAATTGGCAAGTAGATGTGCCGGATAGAGGGATGGTTCATATTCTGGTTGGGACAGCATGAGATTTCATCATGCTACTCAGAACAACCTGCAATTTAAAACTTATGAATTATTTATTTTGGGAATTTTTCATGTAATATTTTTGGACAAAGGCTGACCAAAGGGTAACTAAAACCACAGAAAGTGAAACCATGGAAAAATGGTTATTATTACTGTACTATTTCTTCCTTAAATGTTTGGTAGAAACCACTGGTGAAGCCATATGTCCTGAGTTTTTCTTTGTTGGAAGGCTTTTAATTACAAGTTCAATTAACTACAAGTTTATAAATAATGTATAGAACAACGTAGGCTCTTCTTCAAAAGTAAATTTTGATTGTTTGAGACTTTTAAGGATTTTATTAATTTTATAGAAGTTGTTGAATCTATGGGTTTTAAGTCGTTCATAATATTTCCTCATTATCTTTTTATTATTATTGGATCTTCAACAATAACTATTTAAATTCCCTATATTGGTAATTTTCACACCTGTTCTCTCTCTCTCTTTCTTTTTTTGTTTAGTCAAGCTGCCTAGAAGTTAATCAACTTTATGATCTTGTCAAATAAAATATGGTTTTTTAGATTTACTTTCATTTTCTCAATTTTCAGAGAATTTTAAAAAAAATTAAAGATTTTATTTATTCATTTTTAGAGAGAGGGGAAGAGAGCAAGAAAGAGAAGGAGAGAAACATCAGTGTATAGTTGCCTCTCTTGCAGCCCCCCACCCCAGGGACCCAGCCTACAACCCAGGCAGGTGATCTGACGCAGAATCAAACCAGTGACCCTTTAGTTCACAGGACAGCTCTTATTACACTGAGCACACCAGCCAAGGCAATTTTCGGAGAATGTTTATTTCTTTACGTGGGTCCATATCTCTCTCTGCCATTACAGTCATTCTGCCTAAAAAATTTTCTCTACCATTCTTGTAGTAAAGTTTTTGTCCATAAATACGTCATTATTTTTTCATTTTTAGAAAAAAATGTATTGTGTGTAGAATTGTGTTAAAAATTTGTTTTTTCTTTTAGTATTTTAAATGATTCATGTTTGCTTAGTTTCTGGTGAGAAGTCTGTTCTAATTTTGATTTTTGTTTCATTTATGTGTAGTAATTTTTTTGTTTTCTTTTGGCTAAATCAGCATTAACTTTCCTATCATAGGTTTCAGCAGTTTTTGCATAATTAGCCTGGGTGGTAATATTGGGGATTATTTACCCTGTTTGGAGCTTGTAAGATTTTTGCATATAGTTTGATATCTTTCATTATTTTTGGAAAATTCTCAACCACTGTCTGTTCTTTTCTTTTTTCCTTGTTGGATTCTTTTTCCTATGTGTTTGTGTGTGTGTGTATGTGTGTTATGTGAAGAGGTTCAGAGAATGCTGCTACAAAACCTTCCACATTAGCATAAAAATTACTTTGAGCTGACTGCAATCATGTTCTTTACCTATTTATTAACTACCTAAAAGAAGTATAAATTTCCCCATTTGCAGAAGAAATCTATAATCTAAAAATTTTTAAATTCACATTAGAAAAGACACCAGTACCAGAAATGTAGCTTCTACCAGAGATAATTATCTATCTGTGTAATAGGGTAACTTTGTTTACCCCACATTTCCTCTCACCTTTCCATGAATTAAATTCCTCAACCCAGAAGCTCCAAACCCCTAACCCTTTCTTCAGCTCCCGATGGTGAGTAAAAATCTCGATCATGTCAGCACCTTTTAAGTCTCTTATCTTTGTGAGGTTTCTCTAAGTACTTAAAATAGTTTTCTTTCCTCTTGTTAATCTTTCATGTCAATTAAATCTGTAGACTTTCTTAGACTAGCCACAGAAGCTAGAAAAATAGAAAGGAAACATTTTTCTCCCTAACCATGTAAGAATGATTGAAATCGTCTTTGAGTTCTTCTGTAATGTTGAATTCAGTTTTTCTCTCTTCCTTTTTCCTCCCTTGTGTTGCAATTTGTATAATTTGATTCCTCTTCAAATTCGGGATATTTTTCTTGACAGCTTTTATCTACTGATAAGTCTCCTGAAGTCATTCTTCCTCTGTGACACATATTTTAAACCCTGCTTCATTGACTCTGCTTGCAATTTCCATTTCTCTAATGAAATTCTTTCTATTCATGCATGTTATTTACCTACTAGAACCTCTAACAGATTAATAGTACTTATTTTAAATTCTCTTCTTCATAGTTCAACCATGAGGTCATCTCAGAATTGGTTTCTCTTAACTTTTTATTTATTGCTGTACCTAGTGTGTAGAATCACAACAGGGAAAGGTAAATGGCATGTGTAGGACCACCATATGTATACTGGAAATAGGAACATGTCTTCATTTGTGGGAGATTGAATCAATCTAGAGAGGAATTACATTGGTGTAGGGTTTGTTGTTTCCGTGGTTACATTTAAAGCATGATTGGCATCATTTTTTCCCTGGTATAATCATATGATTTATAAAGAGATTATTTGCTGGAAGATTTTCTCTCAATGTTGCTGCATTATCCTCAGAGGAAACTAACAACTCCTCAGGGCACTTGCATCACAGAGAGGGCCTGTCTCCATGTTTTACCTTCTTTTCCACAGGAGACTAATGCAGCTTGTTCTCAGTGTTACCTAACTTAGTATTTGGAAGTGGGGACAGGAGTTCCCTGTGGTAGAATTCAGTCTCAGTCTAGGCTTGCATCACAGTAGCAGAAGACATTGAATAGCCTGTGCTCAGGACAGTTTCTCTTTCCCAAGGAAATGCAGATGTTTACTTTTTCCTATCCAATATAGACTTTCAAGCCTTCCTTGGGGCTGACCAGGTTTCTTGCCCTTGCCTTACCAGCTTAATGACTTTGTTCCTTATAGGATAAAGGACCAGAAAATCTTAGCTCTTCTCCCTGAAAGGTCAGCCTTTATCTCTCAGTCTTTAATAATTCATTAGCAATTTTAGTTGAATTCTTTTTCCTACTTGGAGAGAAGTCTCATCTGACTCGATGCCACACATGAGCTAGTGCTCATGTCCCATCTGTCTGTGGAGGTATCTCTTTTCTTTTCCTGAAGTTTCTGAAAATGTGGTTGCCTGGAAATCTTAATTCTCTAGTAGTTCCAACAAAATGTATAATTTCCTGATTAACTTTTTTTCTTTGCATTAAGTTGAGAGCTACACTCTTTTGAGATTTCTCTACACTGGGTGGAAACAAGCTACTTTTGTTTGAAATTTCTTACTCCTTTATTAACCAATGTATTTATTGATTTCATTCATCTTTATCATTCTTTGCATCTCACTTTTTTCTACTAGTTTCAGTATCTTTCTGTCTGAAGTATATTTTAGTATTTTGCTTTACAATTACTATTATAACTTACATAGTCTTTCAGTATTCATTTACATGATATTGTCAGTTGACATTTTAACTAAGTATAGATATCTAAGTTTATAGTTAATTTTACTAATAATTTTAATGATACTATTGCATTGAGTTTGGTATTTATTATTTACTTTTGGGTAATTTACTTTTTTCTTCTTGTTTTTAAGATTTCTCTTTGTTTTTAAAATTTATTTTTTATTATAATGAGTTTAGGTTTTGTCTTTGTTTTTTATTTTTTTAAGTCCAGTAACAGCTGGCGAGTTTCTGAACCCAAAGAGTCACCATTTTTGCCTGTTTTGTTTACATTTGGGAAAATTACTAACCATTATTTCTTTTAATAATCCTGTTTTCAATTTTTTATTGTCTCAGGAAATATATGGTGGGTTTCTGATTCTACTTTTCATGTTCTTAATTTCTCATACTTTCTATCATTCTTATCTGAATTCTGTTTTATTTCCTCAAATGTATTGCACAATTCACTTACTTTCTTTTTCATGTATAAATTGTTTTTAAATTGTTAGTTATTTTCATAAATTGTAAAAAATATGGTAAGGTGCTTTCTTCTTTTGAGAACCTCACACATCATTAATCCTATTTATTCCCTTTTATTTTTTATAATCCATGCAGCCAATGACAGTGATGTTTGCAAATAATTTGAATATATGAAATTTATCAAATTAACTATAGAATATGTAGAGATTCTTTTCAAAGCATTTGACTTAGTGTGTTATTTTTCTTAAAGGAAAATTGTTATTTTTTATATATGATGCATATATCACCTATGATTATAGTACAAATCAATCATTTCACATATAAATAAAGCTCACTCAGCTATTAACAGGGGTAACTGAGAACAATTTATTTGACTTTTTACAAGATGTGTATAGTATGATTTAGGCAAATATTTCATTATGTATGTCTGAAAGTTTAAAATAATGTATGGTTTTTTAATACATCTTACAAAGTTTCATTTGCATATACTGAAACTACTACTTTTCTACAAAATATTCCTGGAATATCAACCACTCTTTAAGTTGAGTAAAAAGTGTATAAACTAGGGAGATTTTGTTTTATTTTCAAAGCAATCAATGAAATTTCACATTTCTACCAGTTGTTTGGGGTTTACATGGACACAAGTTTATTAGCAACCCTGAAATTACCTTGCCTATGGGATCACATTCTATTTGGACCAATGGGAGATATCTGGGTGTCAAGCATGAGTTGCATTGTTGTGATTGCCATAGTAGCCACATATGTTGGAAGGCGAGGCAAAGAGAATGAAGAATACAAAAATCTATTTTTTGAATCTATATAATAGGTGAAGTGTTTTCTGAATTAGTCTCAATTGCAGTGGGTGCTGAAACACCTAAGCTTCTGCAGCAGGCCCAAAAAGCCTCTACCCTAAAAAGCTATCATTTAGAGTAGACGAATATAACAAGAGCTTCCCATAAAAGAAAAGCTAAGGTAGTTCATCACCACCAAACCAGTATTACATGAAATGTTAAAGGGTCTTCTTTAAGAAGATAAAGGAAAAAATTTAAAAATATGAATAAATAAAATGGCAATAAATGCATATCTATCAACAATTGAACTTTAAAAGGCAAAGTAGATAAATAGCTAAGATATAGAGAACATTTTTAAATACATGTTATTGATTATGCTATTACAGTTGTCCTAATTTTACCCCTTGGTTTCCTTCTGCCTGGTACCCTCATTCCCTCCACCAATCCCCTTAGTTCATGTCTGTGGGCTGTGCATGTAAGTTCCTTGGTTTCTCCATTTCCTATGCCATTCTTAACATCACCCTGTTCTATTTTGTACTTACCAGTTATGTTTCTTAATTCTTACACCTTTTTCTACACTCTCCCCTTTATCCCTCCCAACAGATAATCCTCCAAGTGATCTCCATATCTATGATTCCATATCTATGGATAGATCCTTATCTATGGAGCTCCAAATCTACAGATAGAGTAATCTAGGTTGTAGGCCCTTGTTTTTCATTTGTTTGAACACTTCTTGCCAGTTCCTTCTTGCCTGAAAAGATTATTTTGAAAAATCAACCGACAGTCTTATGGAAACTCCTTTGTAGATAACTCTCTGCTTTTTTCTTGCTGCTTTTAAGATTCCCTTTTTGTCTTTAACCTTTGGCATTTTAATTACGCTGTGTCTTGCTGTGGCTCTCTCTGACCTCTTCAGCTTGTTGGAGACTCTGTGTTTCCTGAACTTGTATATTTATTTTCTTCACCAAAATAGGGAAGTTCTCTTTCAGTATTTTTTTCAAGTACATTTTCAGTTTCTTGCTCTTTCTCTTTTCCTTCTGGCACCCGTATGATTTGGATGTTGGCACATTTGGAAATGTCTCAGAGCCACCTTGTACTATCCTTTTTTTTTTTTTTACCTTTTTTTTTATTCTTGCTGTCCTGGTTGAATGCTTTTTTCTTCCTTACATTCCAAATCATTGATTTGAACCCCAGCTTAATTCCCACCACTGCTGGCTCTATGTAGATTTTTCTTTATTTCACTTAGTGAAACCTTCATTTCTGGTTGTCTTTTTAATTGTGTTGCCATTTTCAACAAGTTCTTTGAACATCCTAATAAACAGTGTTTTAAACTCTGCATCTGATAGGTTGGTTATCTCCATTTTATTTTGTTCTTGTCTAGGGTTTTGTTCTATTCTTTAATTTGGTCCGTATTTCTTTTGCTCCTCAATTTGGCAGCCTCCTTGTGTTTGCTTCTATGTATTAGAACTGCTTTGACTCCCTGTCTTAGTAGCATGGTTTATTGTGGAAAAGACACCCATGAATTGTGTGAGGAAGAGCCATATGTAATTATCAGGGTAAGGCAGCCTGTTTCACTGCTCTTTGGCTCCCTGTTGTGAGGAGGGCTTGGATAGGAGACTGTGCCACTGCCTGGCTTCTGGAGGTTTGCCTGGCATTCACCCCATGTGACTGGCAGCCTTCTAGTTGTTGCCTTAGTTCTGAATCCCAGAGGGATTGGTTCTGCATAACTTTTTAAGTCTGTGCAGGCCCCTTAAGCAGAGTCTCCTGAAAATCCAGCAATTGATTCCACTACCCCAAATTTCACTGGTTTCTACAGCCAGAAGTTATGGGGTTTTATCTTCCTGGTGCTGGAATCTGCACTGTGTGTTCTGGCCTGGGGCTGGGATTGCTTATTCCCAAGATATCCCTTCCAACTTTTACCCACCACAGGTGAATGTGGTACCTCCCATTCTTCCACGTCTATCTCTTTTTGGCATACATCTCTGTACTTCCACCCCTCCCACCTATCTGGATATATATAAACTTATATACCCTTGGTTGTTGAACTTCCATATAGCTCAATTTTCTGCAGGTTCTGTGTGTTATTTGTTTCAAAGTTTCGTTATAATTCTTTCTGTGGTTGTATAAGGAGGTGAATCATGTTTACTTATATCTTTATCTTGATGAAAGGTGAGAACATTTTGATGGTTGCCAGAAGGGAGGGGGATTGGGTGATGGGTGAAAAAGATAAAGGGATTAAGAAGTACAACTTGGTAGTTACAGAATAGTCATTAGGATGTAAAGTACAGCACAGGGAATATAGTCAATAATATTCTAATAACTACCTATGGTGTCAGATGGGTACAAGATTTATAGGCGTGATCATTTAGTCAGTTATATGATACCTAATCACTGGTTATATACTGAAACTAATATATTTCAAATGTAATTGAAAAGTAAAAATTATTTAAAGTCAAGCAAAAAAGAGAAATAAATAAGTAAAAATAAGGTGGACCAAAAAACCAAACAAACAAAAAAGAGGCCTAATTTCACTGAGGACAGACTAGGTCACATTTTGTTACGGAGGCTGTCTTACCAGAGTCCTTGCAGATATACAGTGTCATTCTGCAGTCCCTCTGATAAAAACTATTCCTTTTTTTAAGGGCCTTGGCCCCTTTATTTCACTTAAGACAGGTACATTATAAATAAGAAAATTAGCCATTTATACTATTTCCAGTCCTTAAAATCAGTTGTAACATGTAAATTAACACAATATTTATACACCAAAATAGTTTCTGCCAATATATCAATAACATAGTAAATTATATTTATTAAAAATTTTTCTTTGTTACCTAGAAAAGTGAAGGGATTTTTCTATGTCAAGAAAATGTTGAGGCAAATATGATCAGAGTAGACATTTTAAGTAAATTCTGTTCCTTATTTTATTGAAAAAAAGCGTAACTAGTGACATACAACCCATACAATTTCCTGTCTTTGAAGTTAAAGCTTCGGGCAACCTGTTCTTCCTTTTGTCATGCCCCCCACACTTTCAGGACAATCCCAGTGTTAAGTAGCTCTACATGGAGAGGACATTTTACACTCTGACCCCCACAAAATAACTGGTAAATGTGGTTTCTTTTTTCCTGTATCTTAGATTTGATCTTCAACCTATTTCTCTTTATTGTTATTAATGAATGAGGTGTTTACATATAAATATTAAAATGTATGATTAGGTCAATAAAAAACACATTTTTCAATAAAAAAATCCAGTAAGAATGAAAATAAGGTTGTACTAACTTAGGAATTGAAAGTAAGGTGTTAATTATACTGAATTGGAAGAACACTTACCTCTATACTGATGTATAGGCAGATACCATATTTATCTTAAGCTACCCCAGAGCAAAGAACCTGGGAGGAAGACAGTTACTTTCGGAACCATATTTATCATGTAAATAGCTCAGAAAAAGATATTGCCAGTTACATCTTTAAGATACAAAAATGCATGCATTTCACTATTTTGTAAATGCCAGAGATGCAGCATCCGTTAGAGTTAACGGTGCGGCACTTTTGTGTTCAGTAGCATGAATCATTAATCATGAGACAGGCCATATTCTCGTACTGCTTCTGCTTTCATTACTTGGCCTAATTAAACAGTTCTCTGAACTGGAATCTCAGATTCCTCTGTTACAGATTATCATTAATTATGGTGAAAGTGCTCAGAGATGTTGGACTCAATTATATTCTACTCAACTCTGGCACCGTGTGATTCATTGCGCAGCCTGCTCTGCAGATGTACTCTTTTCTTATCTCGCACTCCCACTTTTGTAAATTGGGCTCTGGCAGCCAACAAACTAAGAGTTATGTGCTGCGTTTTCATTAAAAACATGTTGGAGAAGCACAGACCAATTAAGGATTCTGTATTTTATAAGGAACGGTGAGATGAACAGTGAATTCTGGGAGAATTAGCTCAGTGAAGAAGCAATCTCAATCCCATTGTATTGCTAAATTTGGAACCTCTTCTTTATTTGGAGTTCAACTGGTTAGGTGACTGGCTTAAACTTTTAAAAGTGATTTAAAATAAATCAATTTATTGCTAGTCAATAGGAAGAAACTCGAAATTTTTGTTTAACGCTTGTGTGAGCTACTGGAAAACATTCTTAGTGACATATGCCAAGCACATTATAGTTCACAATTTCATCAGTTTTGTCAGTCATTTTCTATGTTATATAATGAAATTGGTTCTATAGCAGTAAATTTAGGCAAACTGGACAAGTAGATGGGATGAACAAAGCCAGAATATCAAGATGAGCAGGCTTTTGGTAATATTTGAGGTATGTGTTTCAGGGAAGAGGAGTATGTGATTTGACATATGGCACGTGTAAATCTTACTTTCACCTAGTTCCATTATATTCAGAATTTATTTGTTCAAAGACTCTTCCCTCTCTCCCTTCCTCCCTCCCTCCCTTCCTTCCTTCCTTCCCTCTAGGAAAATCAAAATAATTGCCTTTTGTTTTCAATATTATGAAAATTGTGTGCCCTTCAAAAATGTAATCTAGCCACTAAAATAAAACAAAACTTGTAAAATAATTTCCTCAGTTTTCCCATTGGCTACAAATTCACACACAAATAAGCTTAAACATTTAAAATCAGTAGTATTTAAGTATTACATGAAAAAAATGTGTTTATCTAGTTTAAATGTAAAAACTACAATGTGTAACAACTACAAAAAAAGAGAATTATGTGAAACTTTATTTGCAGATTGTCCACTGAGAATCTGAATAGTCTTTGAGACATCCTGAATCATAATTATAGTGAAAAAGCATGCAAACACAGCTGGGTAGAGTCTAAGAATGACAGCCAATGTCCATTCCTATCTCAAAATTTATATTATAATAGAAATAATTTGCCTTTACAAGAGATGTTGTTAAAGTAAAATCCTCCTGTTCTCTATTTCATTGTCTTTGGTTATATTTTGCTTGCTTGTTTTGTTGTTTAACTTCCTGTTAAAGGTGAGAACAGGCGGACAGTGACCAGAGGGGAGAGGGGAGAGAATTTCAGGGAAAAGGGGAAGGATTTACAGGGAACAAGTATAAAGGACACATGGACAACAACTAAGGTGGTGGTGGTGGGGAAATGGGAGGGAGGTGGGGAGCCCTGGGGGGTGGGCTGGGATGGGAGTAAATGACAGAAAACTCTACTTGAACAACAATTAAATAAAAATAATAAAATAATAAAGTAAAATCTTTTCTCACTCACTGTACTTCTGCTGTCACTTTAAAAAGTAAGTTTTGAAGGTTTTTACTTGAAAATGTTTATTTAATAAAAATTAATGTTGAGACATTTGTGCAATGCAGAGAATTTATGTTATTACTGATAATAGAAGTTGATTAAATAAGTCAATAAGAAGCTTTTAAAAAATTATGTCATAATATAATTTCACAATATCATCTACAGGGGCCAAATAAAACTCTCAGAGCTGTACTTATAAACTAATCATTTACTCAAATGCTGTAAATGTATTAAAGCCAATACTTCTTACCAAGTAAACATATTATTCTCATTAATATGCGATAACATGTATAAACATGATTTGTTCAATGTAAATGTGAGGCTAAGGATTTTCTCTTCCTCTGACTGATTCCACTTGAGAAGTATGGTACCAAATCAAACAGTCAAAACTGGTGTTTGTCTTCTGTTTCTCATCTGAGTAGTTAAAAAAAAAAAAAGAAAAACCTAAGTAACTCATCACAAAGCTATTGTCGGGGTGAAATATGGACAGCTTTTTCTGGTTCAAGTTAACTAGTAACATGTCTCACTATTATTACTAGTTTTCTATTTTTACAAACATCATCTTCATTTATTTGACATTAAAAATCATTCTCATCTCATCTTAAAACTACTTTGCTATAGTTTAAGATACAGTACTGGATATATTACTGAATATATTCATATATAATACTATATGTAATATAGTATTGGATATATTCACCCTAAAGGGCAGCTCCAAATATAGAGAAAGAGTACATTCTTTCCCTTATTTTTATATTTTTAAAAGTTTCTATTTTGAGATTGTTTAAATTAAATTTATTTTTTATGTATTTCTATTGACTATCCATTCATTTCTCCTGAATGCAGATTCCAAAGAGAGTAGAATTAAAACAACGTAGTGAAAAATAAAAGTTCCAGATATAAGCCTTTTGGCTTAATAGTTTGTAGGTTTTCATATCTTGCAGTAGCTTCAGGTTTTAATATATATGAAAATCAGTGGTCTGTATCTATGCATATGTGTTATCTATAATATAATTTTGACAGATGGTAAGCTGGATAAATCTAGTCCCTGACTGTAGAATACCTTGGCATGACTTGCCATTCTGCCAAAAGTTGTTTAAGAAGGCATTCACGTGTATTTATTTTTTTAAATAAAGATTCATTTTTTTGGCCTGCCCTTATTTCTCATTGAGATGCTGGCATCCCCGTCTTTGATGGTTCCATACACACATTTTACTTGAGCTGTTAACGATTTTTTTCTGTGCGGGATTATTCCATGCATAATGCTGATGACTATACTATTCTACATCTCTTCCTTATTAAAAATAAATATGTTACCTTGCCCCTGTTTGCACCATCTAAAATTCTGACAACAATATCTTACATAAAAAAAATACAAACCTAGAAACCAGGAAGCAGTCTCTGTCACTAGCTGCTCCAGACAGACTGCTCATTGAAAATGTAATACACTGCTGCCGTGTCACAGGTCAGCTGGCAAATGGCAATCTGAATTTTAAAAGGAATATGAATAAAATTCTGTTTTATTTTGAAAATGAACTTTCTGCCCTCCATCATGAATCCAATATATGTCTTAATCTTCTATGCTCTTGAAGCCTGCGGCTCCTGGCTGAGTCCTTTGACTTCTGAACCTAATAAGGAAATAGGTTGTTTTCTCATCCTCGTCTCATTTTTAGAAGGGCTGAAACAAACAGTCCCTATTTCAAATGTAATTGACAAAGCATAAAAACATGTATGTTATATAATTTTAGGTTTACAGCCAAGCTCAGCAACGGGATGTTTTATTTTCAAATTTGATTAAGATGTTATACCTTTGGAAATGTGCTGTCAAGATTCAAAATAAAAATTTTCAAGTGTACGATTGCATGTTTACCTTAGAACTGTACATGTGAAGCTGATAAAGAATAGAATGGATAATGGCACATTTCAATTGAGAACATTTTCATTTAACCTGAACGTTACTCATAGCCATACACGGAGAGGTACAGACAGAATTTTAAAAACACAGTTATGGTTATTGTTGTTTAAAATCAACTGGATGTGCATTGTGTATCTACATTAGCTTTTTTACTATATATGTGTTTGTTCATCATTATGCTCTTACTGTCTAAACTTAACATTGCCACATTCATTAAATCCGTGACACCATTATAGAATAAAATACTTTTTGGGGTGAAAAATAAGATTTTTATTTTTGGATGTCCTTTTATATTTGAAAGTCCTTAGAATTATGTATTGCCATGACTTAACTACTCCTGTTTTTCTTTTTATAAAATAATTATGGAAATTATTTTTTAAAAGGGAATGGTAGAATGTAAAAACATTGAAAATGAGTGTAGTTAGGTGTGCTATGCTGCTATTGATTCTCATAGTCGTATTTGTGTAACATCATCCCAACCTAACTGATCATTTTAAGGGAATAAATGCCAACATTTTGATAAGCATGTATGCACGTTATGTGTGTGCAAGAGAGAGAGAGAGGCACGCGCATGAACACTAGTAAAGAGTTGTTTTAGTAGTTGGATTTTCTTAACCTAAAATTTGTCCCTTACTGTTTTTTGAATTATATTTAGTTATAGTTTACATTTATTTGGGTATTATTGTATATGGCCATTCTAAGCTTATAGCTCTAATTATTAAATGTTACAAAAAGTCCTCTTAAAAGTTTGACTTAAATAGTTACGTTTAGTCTACTCCTTTTCTTGATATTTCACTAAAATATAGGCTCAAAGAAAACATGAATTAAAGTAGACCTGATAGGATCACTTTACAGTTAAATAAATATTGTATCTTATGTGCCTAAATATTGAATTAAAAACTAACGCACGCAAATAAGGTCTAGCAACAATAAGATAGCTCTTTTAGCTGGGATAATTAGACAAAAACTTGATAATAAAGTGAGATAAGTGAAATAATAAAAATAAGCAAAATATGAGTTAGAAGCACAGAGAAGAGCAGGTAACCTGGCATGGGGAGAGGGAGACCTGGAAGAGCATTATGGGAAACCTGAAGCCTAAGAGTATTCCTGAAGGGTGATTTGAAATATGTTAGATGAAGAAAAACTTAGATATCTTCCCATAGAGTAAGGTTTCTTTCTTTCTTTTTTTAATGCAGGTGTGAGATTTGTGAATAAATAAATAAGGCAAAGGATTTATTTACATGTAGACAGAGTAACTGAAGATAAAGCCTGTAGGTTCCATATTGCAAACAACTTCATAATATCCATTTTAATGCTTACTCATTGTATGTCAGCCAAGTATTTTGGGAGAAATTAGCTCCAGGTCCAGGGATAGGGAATATGCGTTGCTTACACTAAGCCAATTAAGTGACTTGCATTTCCCTAGGGAGTTATTGTTCCAGGAACGTAGGTTTATATAAATCATCTTCTAATGATGCATAGACATCTTATCTTGGTCAAGTATGAGTATATGATCTGATTGACACAATCTACACTACCAAATAGTGATTTTATTTCATAGCTATGTGAACGAGAAACTATATTTTACTATTTATAAATGCAGCAAGGACTAGAGCTATGGCCATCATACCCACAGTCCAGGCAGGAAGAAGAAGGACAAAGAACAAAAGATCAGCCTCCAACAAAGAACCTTCCCAGAACTCATATCCAACAAATGCTGCTTACATCTCATTGGTCTGTGTCAAATATCTATGTATTGCTTAAAAGGAGAAGGGAAATGTATTTTCAGCTTGCATGAACCCACTCCAAAATAAATTGGAATTGTTGTTAGTAAGAAAAAAGAATAAATATTATGAAAGATACTACCAATTTCCGATATATGATTACAGACTTCAAAATGTTCACAGTCTACTATGGGAAATAGACATCTGAAAATACTACCTATCTTAAATTCTACTTTAACAACTGTACCAACAAGGTATTGTTAGGGAGAGAATTAATTATTGCTCAGTGGGCTTTTACATATAAAAAATAAGATTATATTTCCCAATATAGAAATTCAAGGCTGTTTCCAACTTTAAGGCACAACAAACTCAAATATTGTAGAAAAGAAACAAAATATAAATAACTAATAATTTTTGAAAGCCAAGAAAGGACAACATCTGTTACTGATTCCCTGATGTACTATTTGCGGGGAATCAGAAGAAGAAAAAAAAACTAACACAAAAAACAAGGTGGAAAGCCAGGCTATCATAAGAATTTGAGGTTTTTCTTAGACACACTCTTAGCTGCTACTCTGAGAAAATGCTAACGCATGATGCCTGTGGCCCTGTCACCTGAAACTTATGCAGTCTACGATGCCCACTGTACTAGGAAGGCTCTGTAACCACCTCATGGGGAACGACCACAGCTGTCTCAGCGACTGTGAGAAAGCAACCAGTCCCTTTTTGTTACAGAAGAGTTCAACAAAACATCAGCTGCAGAGTTTGAACAACCCCTCATCAAGCGTGAAATTTGGATGTAGGAGAACTATCACCAGACATCTGATGTTGCAGAACACTTTGATATCCAGTGAAAGTAGTCGCCAAGGAAACATAAATAAAAGAAAAATAAGAGAAAAAAAAATAAAACAAATAAAAGAAACAGAAATAACATAAAACTTATTAACAGAAATAACATAAAAGAAAAATAAGAGAAAAAAGAAAAGAAAAGAAAGAAAGAAACATAAATAACATAAAATTTAATAATTAAAAGTACATAGTTAATAAAACAAATGACTATTTTAAAATTAGAGGTTTGGGGAAGAAAAAATAAAAATATACCAATAAAATGTTTACTTTATTTAAGGATTCTATAACAAAACTGATATAGAATGAAGATACAAAAATCTTTCTGAAGAGCATAAAAAGATGTAAAATACAAAATATAAGCTAAGAGACATGGAGTATATATTGAGAAGTGCCAATATACATCCACAAGGAGATCCAAAACAGGAAATTAAATGAATAAAAGAAGAAGAAAATAGAACTGTCTGAGTGTTTACCATAAATTAAATCATAATTGAATCTTTATTTTTTTACTTAATTGTTGTTCAAGTACAGTTTTCTGTCTTGTACTCCCATCCCAGCTCACCCCTCCTAGTGCTCCTCAGCTCCCTCCCATTTCCACTCCCCTTAGTTTTTGTCCATGTGTCCTTTATACTTGTTCCTGTAAACCCTTCCCCTTTTTTCCTGAAATTACCTTCCCTCTCCACTCTGGTCACTGTCATCCTGTTCTGTATTTAAGTCTCTTTGGTTATATTTTGCTTGCTTATTTGTTTTCTTGTTTAGGTTCCTATTAAAGGTGAGATCATATGGTATTTGTCTTTTACTGCCTGGCTTTTTTCACTCAGCTTAATGCTTCAGTTCCATCATGCTGTTGCAAAGGGTAGGGGCTCCTTCTTTCTTTTTGCTGCATAGATTTCCACTGTGTAAATGTACCATAGTTTTTTGATACATTCACTTACTGATGGCCACCTAGGTTTCTTCCAACATGTGGCTATTATAAATTGTGCTGCTGTGAATATTGCGGTGCATAGGTTCTTTTGGATTGGTGTTTCAGGGTTCTTAGGATATAATCCTAGCAGTGGAATTCCTGGGTCAAAAGGTAGATCTATTTTTAGTTTTTTAAGAAAATTCCATACTATTATCCATAGTGGTTGTACCAGTCTGCAATCCCACCATAAGTGAACTAGAGTTCCCTTTTCTCCACAACCTCTCCAACACTTGTTGTTTGTTGCTTTGTTTATGATGGCCATTCTGACAGGTGTGAAGTGGTATCTCATCGTGGTTTTATTTTGCATCTCTCTGATAGTTAGCAATATTGAGTATCTTTTCATGTATCTCTGCATCCTCTGTATGTCCTCCTTGGAGAAGTGCTTGTTCAAGTCCTTTGCCCACTTTTTAATTGCTCTAGGGGACATATCAGTAAAAAAGTTGCTACATGAAATATCTGAGATTTTTCTGCTAAAGTCTCTAAGACTTTAATGGTGTCACAGCTTATATTTAAGTCTTTTACCCTCCTTGAATTTATTTTGGTATATGGTGTAAGTCGGTGCTCCAGTTTCATTTTTTTGCATGTAGCTGTTCATTTCTCCCAACACCATTTGTTGAAGAGGCTATTTTTACTCTATTTTATATTGCTGCCCCCTTTGTCAAATATTAATTGACCATAGAGACTTGGGTTTATTTCTGGGTTCTCTGCTCTGTTCCATTGGTCTATGTGCCTGTTTTTATGCCAGCACCAGGCTGCTTTCATTACAGTAGCATTGTAATACAGTTTGGTATCAGGTATTGTGATGCCTCCTACTTTGCTCTTCTTTCTCAAAATTGTGTATTCTGGTCATTTATGGTTCCATATAAATTTGTGAGGTGTTTGTTCTATGTCTGTGAAATATGCCATTGGTACTTTAATAGGTATTGCATTGAATCTGTGAATTGCTTTGGGTAGTATGGACATTTTGGTGATGTTTATTCTTCTAATCCATGAACACTTTATATGTTTCCATTTGTTAGTGTCTTTTTTGATTTTTTCCTTCAGCGTTGTATAGTTTTCTGTGTACAGGTCTTTTACCTCCTTGGTTAGGTTTATTCCTAGGTATTTTATTTTTCTTTTTGCTATATCAAATGGGATTTTTTTCTTAATTTCTGCTTCTGCTGTTTCATTGTTGGTATACAAAAATTCATTTGCTTTCTGGATATTGACTTTCTATCTCGCTGTTATGCCCAATTCATTTATTAGGTCAAGCAATTTTGGGGTGGAGTCTATAGGCTTTTCTATGTACACTGTCATGTCATCTCCAAACAGTGACAGTTTTGTTTCCTCCTTTCTGATTTGGATGACTCTTATTTCCTTTTCTTGTCTGATGGCTGTGGCTAAAACTTCCAATACTATATTGAATAGAAGTGGTGAAAGTGGACAACCTTGTCTTGTTCCTGATCTTAGTGAGAAAGCTTTTAGTTTTTGCCCACTGAGTACGATATTGGCTGTAGGTCTCTCATATATGGCCTTTATTATGTTGAGGAATGCTCTCTCTATTCCCTCTTTGCTGAATGTTTTTATCATAAATGGGTTCATACCTTATCAAATGCTTTTCCTGCATCTGTTGATATGATCACGTGATTCTTGTTTTTGCTTTTGTTTGTGTGATGTATTACATTTACTGGTTTGCAAATATTGAACCATCCTTGCATCCCTGGGATGAATCCCACTTGGTCGTGGTGTATAATCTTTTTGATGTATAGTTGGATGCAATTTGCCAATATTTTATTGAGGATTTTAGCATCTATGTTCATCAGCGATATTGACCTGAAGTTTTCTTTCTTTGTTGTGTCTCTATCTGGTTTTGGGATTAGGATGATACTGGCTTCATAAAAAGAGTTTGGGAGTATTTCATCCTTTTGTATTTTTTGGAATAGTCTGTGAAGAATAGGGATTAGCTCTTCCTTAAATACTTTGTAGAATTCTCCTGTGAAACCATCTGGGCCAGGGCTTTCATGTGTCTGGAGTTTTTTGATTACTGCTTCAATTTCATCTGCTGTTATTCATCTGTTCAGGATTTCTGCTTCTTCTTCATTGAGTTTTGAAAGATTATGTTTTTCTAGAAATTTGTCATTTTACCTAGGTTTTCAAATTTCTTGGCATACAGTTTTTCATCATAATTTCTTACAATCCTTTGTATTTCTGTGGCATCAGTTGTAATCTCTTCTCTTTCATTTCTGATTGTGTTTATTTGGGTCATCTCTCTTTTTTTTCTTGATGAGCTTGCTTAAAGGCTTGTCAATTTTGTTTATCTTTTCAAAGAATTTTCTCCTGGATTCATTGATCCTTAGAATTGTACTTTTAGTCTCTATGTCATTTAATTCTGCTCTGATCTTGATTATTTCCTTCCTTCTGCTTACTCTGGGCTGTCTTTGTTGTTGTTCCTCAAGTTCTTGTAGGCATAGGGTTAGGTTGTTTGTTTGAAATGTTTCTATCTTCTTTAGGTAGGCCTGTATTGCTATGAACTTCCTTCTCGGGACTGTCTTCCCTGTGTCCCATAAGTTTTGAGTTGTTGTGAGTTCATTTTCATTTGTTTCCAAAAACTTTTTTATTTCTTCTCTAATTTCATTCTTGACCCATTCGTTGTTTAATAGCATGCCATTCAATGTCCATGATTTTGAGTGTTTTGGATTTTCCCCTTGGGGTTTATTTCTAGTTTCAGTCCCTTGAGATAGGAAAAAATGCTTACAATGATTTCAATTTTCTTGAATCTGTTGAGGCTTGTTTTGTGTCCTGTCATATGGTCTATCTTTGAAAATGTTCCATGTGCATTTGAAAAGAATGTGTATGCAGCTTTTTTGGAACGAAGGGCTCTATATATATCAGTTAAATCCATTTCATCTAGAGCATTGTTCAATGCCACAATATCTTTGTTGATATTTTGTTTGGAAGATCTGTCCATTTTTGACAGTGGGGTGTTAAAATCCCCTACTATAATTGTGTTGCTGTCAATACCTCTCTTGAAGTCCTCTAAGATTTTCTTTATATATTTGTGTACTCCTATGTTGGGTACATATATATTTACAACGTCAATGTCTTCTTGGTGGATTCTTCCCTTGAGTATTATGATATGACCTTCTAGGTCTCTCTTGATGGCCCTTTTTTTGAAGTCTATTTTGTCTGATATGAGTATTGCTACCACAGCTTTTCTTCCTGGCCGTTTGCTTGGAAAATTTGTTTCAGCCCTTCACTCTTAGTCTGTGTAGGTCTTTTGTACTGAGGTGGGTCTCTTGTAGGCAGCATATGTATGGGTCATGCTTTCGTATTCATTCAGGTATTCTATGTCTTTTGATTGGAGCATTTAATCCATTTACATTTAAGGTTATTGTTGATATGTACTTATTCATTGCCATTTTTGTACCTGTGTTTCTCTTTGTCTCTCTCTTTTCCTTCTTTTCCTTAGAGCAGTCCCTTTGGCATCTCTTACAGAGCTGGTTTGGTGGAGGTGTATTCTTTTAGACTTCTTTTGTGTTGGAAGCTCTTTATTTGGCCTTTTATTTTGATTGAGAACCTTGTGGGCAAAGGAGACTTGGTTGAATCTTTATTTTTAAGTATTTCACTAAGAAAATAAGATTGATATTTTTCAGACTATAATTTTTTTACAATTTATATCCAGTAGAATAAAAAGGTTTGGCTTCGAATTTTTCAGCAAAAGGGAAAATTACTTTAAATTCACAGTAACATTTTTGGCATTATAATCATACAAGGGCTAAGGCAAAATAAAGAGTTTTTTAGTCATATAAGAATTCAGAAAGATAATTTGTTATACAAGACAGTGTACTTCACCCAACAAAGAAACCCATAAATAAAAAAGAACCCAGTGTATTTCAAGAAGTACTAATGAGCACACATAACTTTGTTAAACATATACAGGTATAATGTTAAATAATTACCTTAATAATAACTTTACATAATTAATAACCCAGATTATACAAATACAATATTGGTCAGGGAGGGTTTGGGGATAAAAGCCAACAAAATGGAAATATATTAAAATACTTGTCTTCAGTGTTGTGTGAGAGAAACTAGAAAATATTTTCATGGGAAAGGGGCAAATGAAGATTTCTTAGAACACTAAAAATACAGACAAAAGAAATATAAAGAAGTTAATGTTATGAAAATTAACAGTTTTTTACAAGCAAGTGGTGTGAAAATCAAAGGGTAGGTAATAGAAAATATATAAATTTGTAATGAGTTCTCTCAAGTCAACAATATGAATACAATCTAACCAAGTGAAGACAGATAAAAGAGTTTTACATAAATTTTACGAAAAATTTGAAGACCAAAAAAACAGATAAAAACATTCTCAGTATTAACATTCATCACAAAGTACCAACTAAAAATGTGATGAAACACTACTACACATCCACTACAGAGGATGAAATGAAATATGATGAAAAATGAAAGGCTGACAAAAAAAGTGTTGTCAACTATGTGGAGCTGATACATTGTTTGTTAGAATGCAAATTGGTACATATAATTTGAAAATTTGGCTAAAATTTTGGCTCAAATTAAGTATATATTGCCAATCTTGGGGAATTAAGGGGAGTTAAGATTTGATGGAAATATAAGTGGCATAATTAGTTTGCAAAACTGCCTTGCAGCTTTTCATACATTTAAGAGAACACAAATTAGTACAAATGAATTCTTAATTGTTTCTGCAATAAAATGGACACTACAGACCCAGTAGATATTTAAAAATAAAGGAATACTATGATCAACTCTATGTATATAACTTAAAACATAGATAAAATAGAATAGTTCCTTGAATAACATAAATGACCAAAGTTACCAAAAATGAAATTAATACCCCTGAATAATCCTATAGTATTAAAGAAATGGAAATATATTTATAGTTTAAAGATATTCCAATTAAGAAATCTCCAGGCACAAATGTTTCACTGGTGAATTCTAACAAATATTTAAGGAAAAATAAAACCAATTTTGTGTAATATCTTTCAGAAAAAAATATGAGGCAAAAGAATTCTCATCTTATTTTATGAGACCAGAATTACCCTGAGTCAAAAATCACATTAAAACAGTAGAGATAAGAAAAACTACATATCAATAACTAACATGAAGATAAACACACAAAATGCTCAACAGAGTATTACCAAATCAAATCCAACAATTTAAAAACAATACATCATCCAATGATTCCACTGCTGGGACTATATCCTAAGAGCCCCAAAACACTGATCCAAAAGAACCTATGTACCCCAATGTTCACAGCAATGTTATTTACAATAGCCAAATGCTGGAAACAGCCTAAGTGCCCATCAGTAAATGAATGGATCAAAAACTTGTGGTCCATTTACACAATGGAATACTATGTAACATTAAAAAAAAAAAAAGGAACTCCTATCCTTGGTGACAGCATGGATGGAACTGGAGAGTATTATACTAAGTGAAATAAGCCAGGCAGTGAAAGACAAATACCATATGATTTTACCTATAAGTGGAACCTAATGAACAAAACAAACAAATGTGCAAAACAGAACCAGAGACATGGAAATAAAGAACAAACTGACAGTGACCAGAAGGAAGGGGATGGGGGGATATAATGGGAGAAAGTGGGAAAGGGACAAGTCAAGGAACATGTATAGAGGACTCATGGGCATAGACAATGGGGTGGGGATCGACTGTGGAAGCAGAGGAAGGAGTCAGGGGGTGGGCAAAGGTGAGCAACAGGGAAAAATGTGGGACAACTATAATTGAACAATAATAAAAATAAAAATAATACATCTTAACCTAACGGAGCTTATCTCAGGAATATGATATTAAAACATTATTCAATTTAATTTAATATAATTCACATGATACTATGAATTAATAGAGAAAAAGCACTTGACAAAATACAATAGCAATTCACAATAACACCCTTAACAAATAAGAAATTGAAAGGAACTTCCTCAATATGGTGAAGGAATCTAGGGAAAAAAATAAGACCTATAGCTAACATAATCAATGGTGGAAGACTGGATCTCCATAAATTAGGGAATAGAGAAAAGACATCCATTTTCATCATTCCTCTCCAACATCTTTCTGGGAGGTTTAGTCAACTAAATATGGCAAGAAAAAAAGAAATAAAATGCCTACGAATTGAAAATAAGGAAATAGAACTCTCCCATTTATATGGATATAATTGTCTATATCTCAAGTAACATCAAGGAATCTGTAAAAAATTATAGAACTAATGAAAGAGTTTCACAAAGTTATAAAATAAAAGATCCATGAAAGTTATTTTTATATTTACTGATAATGAATAATTTAAAAATAAAGTATTTTTATGACAGGTTTAAATCATGGATCATATAGCTACAAATCTAGTAAAATATAGGATCTATATCCTGAATACTATGAAAGCTCATTAATCAAGGAAGATCTTTTTTAAAAAAATTGTATTTACTTATTTTTAGAGAGAGGGCAAGGGAAGGAGAAAGAAAGGGAGAGAAAAATCAGTGTGTGGTTGTCTATTATGCACTCCCTACTGGGGACCTTGCCGCAACCCAGGCATGTTCCCTGAGACTGGGAATTGAACTGGTGACTCTTTGGTTCTCAGGCCGGCACTCAATCCACTGAGCCACACTAGCCAGGTCAAAGAAGATCTTAATAAATAAGAGCTGTGTTAATAAACTTGAAGACTAAAGTAAAACTTTCAATTACCTGAATATTCATATAAAATGTTTAACACAATTCTTTTTTGTTTAAAATTCTTTATTTATTTATTATTAGACAGAAGGGAAGGAGAAAGAGAGGAAGAGAAACACCAATGTGTGGTTGCCTCTCACATGCCCCCCACTGAGGACCTGGCCTGCCATCCAGGTATGTGCCCTGACTAGAAATTGAACCAGTGACCCTTTGGTTTGGAGGCTGGTGCTCAATCAATTGAGCCACACCAGCCAGAGAACAATTCTTATCAGAATCCCAGTAAGATATGTTATAGATGTAGAAAAGATGACTCTGAAATTTAGAAAGCAAAGTAAAGGACTTAGAATAACTAAAATAAAATAAAAGCAGAAAATTTAAGAGGGAGGAAACTCTACTTGCCTTCAAAACTTATTATTATAGCCATAGTAAACAATAGTGAGTGTTGTTGGAAGAGAGATAGATATATAAATCTGTGGAATGGAATAGAGGACCAAGAAATAAAACAAATAGAGATAAATCACATTGGACAAAGCTGAAAAATCAATTCCATGGAAGAAAGATAGTCTTTTCTATAAATAATTCTACAGAAATTCAGAATTTCCTTAGAAAACTAAAAATGGAGCTGCCTTTTGACCCAGCAATTCCACTGCTGGGACTATATCTTAAGAGCCCTGAAACACCAATTCAAAAAAACTATGCACCCCAGTGTTCATAGATGCACAATTTACAGTAGCCAAGTGCTGGAAGCAACCTAAGTGCCCATCAGTAAATGAGGGGATCAAAAAACAATGGCACATTTACACAGTGGAATACTACACAGAAGAGACAAAGAAGGAGCTCCTACCCTTTGCAACAGCATGGATAAAACTGGAGAGCATTATGCCACATGAAATAAGCCAAGCAGTGAGGGACAAATACCATATGATCTCACCTTTAACTGGAAAATAATCAACAAAAGAAAAAAGCAAACAAAATATAACCAGAGACGTTGAAATTAAGAACAATCTAACCATAGCCAGAAGGGAACAAGGAGGGGACAATGTGGGGAATTGTTTTCAGGAATTACTACAAAAGACACATGGACAAAACCAAGGGAGAGAGTGGAAGCAAGGGAGGGAGGTGGGATGGAGGATTGCCTGGGGTGGGGGAGTGATGGGAGGAAAATGCAGACAACTGTAATTGAACAACAATAAAATAATTAAAAAATAATTCTAAATTCTGTAGAAATTTAGTATCCATAGACAAAAATACTTACCAATGGTGAATTACCTGAATTACATTCGCATTATACTTATTCTTAATGGTAGAACATTACCAATCTGTCACTCTTTTTTAAAATCACCATGCTTAATCTAGGTGCTTATTTCTTTCACATATTTTAGAATCAAGAGATTTGTAAAATAATCATTATTTTGTTTGAAGTTGAAATCTACTACGGAGAAGTTTGCATTGTATGCTATGGAGGCCATTCATCAGCATGAATATGCACTTACACCTTATTCTGTATGTCTAAATTTAACACTGTCCACTGATGTTAGATTTAATCATAGATATTTTATAGTCTTTGTTACTTTTTCATATTATCTTTATATTGAATTATAGCTATATTTTCTAATAATGCTTTGCTGACATAAATAATACAGTTTTGATTGAGAATAACTTACTTTATCTACAAATATTTCTATAAATTTTACTGGGTTTTATTGATAGGCAATTTCTATCTAAAGACATTGTCTGTTTTTCTTCTTCAATTTCTAATATTTTTCTTTTATTTATTTCACTATCTAATTCAATACCAAATAGAAGTATAAATGAAGGCACTGTTATCTTGCATAAGGTTCAGAGGGAGCTATTTTATTGGATTCATTTTGAATAATAATATTTTATAAGTGTATGATAATATGTTTTTCTATTGTTAGTGTTATAAAATATAATACATTTACTAATGAATTTTACCTACTTATTGAAATCTCCATTTTTCTACATGCTTTATTTTTTAATATAATTGCTAAATGAATAAAGTTTTATGTTAATTCAACATTGAAATTTTGAGTTTGGTGATTTTTTAAAAATATACTTTAATTTGTTTTTATACAGGTGACATATTTTTAATACAGTTTGTCCTATTCCTCTTGCCATTTTGCTATAAAATATATACTACCTTTATTGAATGATTTGGAAAGCACTGAATTTTTCTCTTTTCTAGAAGAATTTTTATAATATTCATCTTTATAGTGATTAAATGTGAAATACAACCTAACTATTAAGGCATCTATGGGGTATCTATTTTTTGAGGAAGGAGAAGGGTGCAGATGTGTAAATACACACTACTGATTTATCCTGAATAGTTTTGGTAACTTACAATATTCAGTAATTCTTTATTTTATATAGATTTTCACTTTTTTTCTTTAATAGGTATGTAAAATCTTAGATTTCTTTAAGTATCACTTGAGTAACATTCCACACATTTGTCATGAGCCATTTTCAGTATTATACAGTTCTAAATACTTTCTAGTTGCCATTACAATTTCTCATGTGACCTATGACTTATTTAGAAATGAGTTACTAAGTAGGTTTTGGGAGTTGACTTTTTGTTGTTTATCTTAGCCTCTTCCAAATTAGACGACACTATTGTTTTGCTGTTATTGTTATTGTTAAGGTTTGTTCTTAAAAATTAGTGTATAATGTCTGCTTGAAAATTTTTCAAATTTTCTGCATGAGTGTAGATATTATGTATGTCCATAAGAATATGCATTTGTTCACTGAGTTGTTAATTTATATTCAAACTAATTTTATTTTGTGCTCGATCTATCAATAACTAATATAAGTACACTAAAATATATAATGTTGGATTTGTTGATTTCTCTCTCTCTCTTTATATATATATATATATACACACAAATTAGCACATGTATATATTTGGAACTATGATAAATACAAAAAAATTGTGTTATCATTTTTGGCATATTCCTTCTATGACAGACATCTTTAAAGATCAATTTTAAGTCTATATATTAGTTTTATAAGTACATTTATTTTTATGTGATTAGAAGAATACCAACTTTATTGCGATTGTTAGTTTATTGATTTTTAAATTGCTATATTTTAATGCAAAGTTCAGTCCATTATGTTTTATTAACTGATGGTTTATTTCTACCATATTATTTTTTTTTTAATTTATCTTCATTTTTTTCTTTCCCCCCCAGTATCCTGGTTTTTATTTTCATAGATTGTCAGGTTTTTTATATTCCACATTTTGCCATACAGCTGTGGAAATAAATTATATTTTATTTCCTTTTTCAGTATTAAACCTTAAACTCTTAATGTATATACTTAGCAAGTTTAATAGTACTAATTATCTGGTGCTCTCAAAAACAATTTTTAAATTCTCTAATTCAAAAATTTTACATATTTAAAATATTTTTAAATTATCACATATTTTAAAGTTTAATTTTTTGATGATTTTTAGTATTCATTAGTTAATATAATCATCATCATTGTTATAATAGTATTATTCCATGCTCTCGGAGATTATACACATTCGGCAACTTAATACACATTCTGATTGCTAATTTTTGCTTTATATATCTCATTCCTTTTTTTCTCATCTTCTTTTTTGGTATACATTGCTCAGTAAGTGAGTGTTACCCTTCCAACTCATTTTTCTGACAATGTCTCCTTTTTTCTATTTCTAAAAATAATAAACTAGCTATATATATGAAGTTGAATTTTGACAAATATTTTTCTACAAACTTTAATGATATTCCCCCCATTAATTTATGGCTTTTATGTTGCTCTTAAAAAGTCCCTATAACTCTAAATGTTACTCTTTTACATGTAATACCATTTGTAATCTCCCGTTGCACCTCCACTCTCTTCAGTCAAGTTTCCTATAATGCTTTTAATTATCTTCCTAAGGATTCATTGTATATTCTAATTCTGAATATTCATGGGTTAACAATGCTGAGAAATTCTCAGCCTTTATTTCTGATTATTGTTACTTCTATTTTTTTATTTCTCTTTGGTAAGGTTTATAATTGTATGGTTATCTAGTGTTTTTTCTTAACCTCTCCTTTATATGCCATAACTCATTTCTTTTCCTCTCTATGCTATATACAAAACAATTCTAAAAATTTTATTTCATTTTATTAATTGTTTTTTTAAATTATGTCTAATTTGATTGTTAAATTTTCCACTGTTTTTATTTATTTAATTTCTTGAAGTTAAATTTAGTTCTTGTTCGATCAACTGCATCATTATATATAGTCACATTCTATTTTTCTGTTTTCTATTCTGCCATTTTTTACTTAATTACTTAAATATGTAAATTATATTTTATGAAATGTAATATTTCTATTTTTATTTTTATAGGTTCTTAACATGATGTCTCTTTTATTCCCTTTCTTGTCTGTTGCAATTTTGCATTGTGGGCTAGACCTAATCTATTGAATTATTTTCCATCTTGCATGGGACATGTTTGCTTCAGTATCAGTAGTGAAGAGCCACCTTTTTCTCTCAAATTCATCATGGATTTTTACTTTTCTAAATAAAATAACAGTGAATTAATAGAGATCATTAAATAAATGGAAACATGAAGATAAATGTACTTGGTTTTTAAAAGATATTTGTCAAATGTATATTAATTATTCTGTCATATTACTATGACCATTCCTAACACTCTATATTTTGTGCTTGTTTTGTCAATAATGAAATGCAAACAGTTCATGAACTAGCACCAATCCACACATCACACTCTAAGTGCCACTGTTCTAGAGTGCCTCTGTTTTTGCTGTCTCAGGCATGGCATTTTGTCCCTGGTATGAGAAAAAGTTTTACTTTTAACTGTTGGTTGAAATATTCTAAGTTTCTAAGTCGAATATAAATTTGAAGCTCATACATACTTGAAGTACAAGCCAATGTTGACAAATTCTTAGAAACTGTATTTATTTTTTCAACAGTAGACCTAGCAGGAAAAGATAAGATTTTTTCCATCTCTCATATTGAAGGATGGGTATTTTTCTTGGCCATTTGTTTCCTCAAGGTATCATCTTTTGAAACTGTCTGTGGAGCTCCCAATGGCAGTAGCCCACCTCTGTCAGCACAGACTTACAATTTCATTTCTGACCTAGACCATGGCTTCCTATCCCATTAACCTACACTCTTGGTCAGACGGCTAACAGAATCAAATGAAAAGCTCATTTCTTTAATTTTAAGTTATGTCTTTATTTCTCAACTTTGCATTGAAAAGCAACTTAATTATATTTAGCTTCCTATTACTTGGTCCAAAATAATCCTAGAACGTGATGCATTCCTTGTAATACTGATATAGCATCTTGAATTTGAAGATTTGTTACCTTCTATGTCATTTTTCTCTGCAATCCTTAATTTTTGAAAGCATTTTTCTACACATAAAACCAAGTCATCTCTTTTTTTGCAATCACCTAATTCATAACGGATACAAATCTATAATTTTTGAAAATTACCAGATGTAGATATAAAGAGAACCGCAAAACAATTTACATAAAAAGGACAGAAAACATAGAGTTAAAATGTTATACTCTCAGTTCTAAGAAAGGTTGAAACTAGAGCCAACTATGTGCTATTTATAGAAGACATCTAAACAAAGTGAAGTCACAGGATAAAATTCAGGGTAGGAAAATATTACTGAAATTCTAAAATAATAAAGCAAGAGTCACAATATTGATAATAAATTATATCAAATCTACAAAATACAACAGAGAAAGTAAAATTCATTAAAATCAATTATAAACTTTATTCTAGGTACTAGTGCCATAAGAATTAATAGTACATGGAAGATACCTATCAACAGGAAAAGAGCAGACCAAATGGATAAAATATTTTTTGGTAGTAGTAAGTTCTAAAAAACAAGAAATGAATAAAACCTATATCAAAGTTGAAGAAAAACAATGTGGAGATACATTACATAATATGGACAAGAAAGATTTTTCTCTGGTGATTTTTGAATTGTTATCTGAGAACAGATAGGAGCCAGCAAAGAAATATATAAGGCAATGTACCTTTACCACAGTTGCACAATGGAATCAGCAGGGCATTTTTGTAAAAAACACCTTGACTGATCTTTCCTCTCACCTCCAAATTCTAATTTTATTTGGGTTGTAGCACAGGCATTGCTATACCTAAAACTTCCACGGGTGGAAGTGCTATTGTGCTATTGTGCTATTGTGCTATTGTGCTATTGTGCTATTGTGGTGAAGACCTTAGCCAGTAGGTTTCTAACTTTTCTACACATTAAAAACATCTGAAAAGTTTGAGCTCCCTCCCCTCCCCTCCCCTCCCCTCTCCTCTCTTTTCTTAGTTCTCAGAAGGCATTCAGATCACTTAAATCAGAACCTCAAAGTCCAGGTTCCAGGCATCAGTAATCTTGCATAGTGCCCCAGGTGATTCCTTTGTGCAGCCAAAGTTGAGAAAACTGCTCTAGAGAAAGATTGTTCCAGGAAAAAGAAAGAGAAAATTCAATTTTCAAAGCAAGGATAAGCTTGATGTTTTCAAGGCCAGAAAAAAAGTCAGTTCTAATGGAGAGAATAAAAATGTGTTATAAAGTGAGGGAATGGCAGTTCTAATGGAAATCATCTGGCAGTGATTAATCAGAATGATTTAATGTAGTTTTTATTCTAAATATATTACTTAGTCATTGTGTGAAGATTAGTCAATATACACAAAGGCATGGAAGCATTTAACTAGTTCCAAGCAAATAAATACAATCTAAAGTGAGGATGAGGAAATAATTAAATATAGGAAGAAAAATGGAAAGAATTAAATGAAGTATTTTATAAAGTGCTACATAAGTAGAAAATCAGGTGAAATATATGTTTTAGTAAAACATGCATAAATTTTAATAGACCACTATAAAAGGATAATACTGAGGGATTATAAAGAACTCCCTATGAAAATTTAACAGTCTTTGGATTGCTTTGTTGTCAAATTCTTTCAAGTAATAATTGAATAAACAAATTTAGATACTGTTTAAACTTATACAAAATATAAATTTCTAAACAAAGCTTCTAAATTCTTTGAATCTGTTATGGCAGTGATAGCAAAACTTGATAAACACACAAAGCCAGCCAGCCAAAATAAATACAGACAAATCTCACTGATTAAAAAGATACCAAATTCTAAGAGAAAATATCAAATCAAATCAAGTTTATATATGAAATAACATTCTGTGTGCAAGTGGGTTTTATCTCAGACATGTAAAGATCATTTTCTCTTGGAAAACGTACTAAAATAAATATTAATTAACACCCAAGAAAAGGCATTTAGGAAGAATGAAATTATATCTACACAAAACTAATAAACATTTAGTCGCTTGCTTCTCGCACTGCCTGAGTTCTATGTGTTGCTCTATGTGGAGAGGTTCTCCTGAGCTCCGCCAGGCTATGTTGAGCAGAACTGGTCTGATGAATTCTCTCATTAGACTGAAGGAGTAGCCCATCTGGAGCATGCGATTCTCATGACAGCTGGATGTGATAACACAAACCTGTTTAAAACTTCTGCATCCATGTTTAATTGGTCAAAACAATTCACTTGACCCAGCTAAAAAATCAATAGACTAGGAAATGCATACAAAGAATAGAGAGAAAAAGTTACTGGGAACAAACCAATCTACGTCCCAAAACAAAACAAAACAAAAAAAACGCAAATAACCGAATAAAAACCTTTAATATCCTAAAAATAGAAGGGTTATTTTTGACATTATAATATAGAGATATAGCTATTGAAAACTGAAAGCCAACATATAATAGCTTAACAGTTTAACACAAAATATATTTCATTAAAGTGAAGTAAGTGAAACAGATGCTCATGTGATCAGTATTATCAAACACTATTCTGAAAAATGTACCAGTGCATTACAGAAGTGGCACACATATTTGCAAGGAGAATGACAATTTAATACTTTTTGCAGGAGCTTAAATTTATATAAGCAAGAAAACTTCAGAGATTGAACTGCAATCAGCAAGCGATAAAGGAATTAATAATGTGGATGGTAAGCTAATTAGTGTAAAAAATAGCTTTCCTATATATACTGATGGGTTAACAATAGCAAAAGAAAAATTCTGTTGTAATTTACATTAATATTAATTATAGTAAGAGTACATATAACCAGGTTATATACTGAATCAATATGAAATATCATGTTTGTAATTTATTATGTGACAGACATGATACAATTGAGAGACAGTGATAGTCTAGAATAAATAGTAAGAAAGACAATTTTCTTTGATTAAAAGGTATATTATAATTCTCCCTAAATTAAATTCATAAATTCTATTCAATACCAATTAAAATTCCATCAGCCACTTTACTTGGGGGGGCACTTGACAAAATGACACTAGGGTTCATCGGGGGGAATAAATGTGACAATATCCAAGAAATTTCAGAAAAAGATCAGTAATGAGACCCTTTTCAGATATTAAAAAGGCCACTAATGAGGGATTGGTTAAATAAATTTTACTCATTTTATATAATAATTGATATAAAGCTATTAAAAATAAATATGCATATGTCATATGGAGGTTCTGAACTATATTTAAATATATAAACATGAATAAAAATTTAAATATTAAAACACATATATTAAATGTTTTTGAGCAAATATGAGAAATTAAGTGGCTACATATTCAGAGAAGCACTGGTGATTTTTCTGTGGGGAAAAATTGCTCTTTCATTGTCTTGTTGCCTCTCATAATACATATGCATGTATTATTTTAGTTTTCTCTTCTTAATTTAATTCTTAAAAAACTTCCCAATGCTGATGGTCTTATGATGTGTCTAGGAATCACAAACAAATTTATATTCATAATAAATATATTAAAATGTTACAGAATATAAATTCAGATTATTCTAGGAGACACTTTGATAACTTATTTATTGCCTTAATGTGTGCGCTGTTCTATCAATTTTAAAGTTTGCATTTTCCCCATGTATAGTTTACATATATTTCACTAATTTTAATTGTAATACTAACCACTAAAATAAGAAGTGCTCTCACTTGACAGTAGCTGAAATTGAGCTTCTTGTTAATTTTGATAAGTTTCTATTCCTTCTAACTTGCCATGTAGATGTATTACTTTTCAATGAAGCCAGTTGAAAATATCTGGAATATCTTGATTTAGGAAAGAGCTAGATTAACATAATTTCTTTGAGATACTATAAGATTATGCCACCGAGTGCAGGTCTGGCAATCTGCCACTACGTAAGCCAATACTTGAGAGGCAGGTGCCGATGTAAAGGAAAGTGGTTTATTTGTAGATGCTGGCCACCTAGAAGTTGGGGGACTTGTGTCTCAAAATGTATCTCCTAAAAAATGGGGAACTCACATCCCAAAGCCCACCTCCTGGAAGATAGGAAACTCATATCATAAAGTTCATCTTCCCCTCTCATTGGAGACAAAGGTTTTTTGTTTCTTTGTTTATTTGATTTTTAAATAAGCGGGGAGAGGGGAACAGAACAAAAAGACCGAAAGAAGGGATTCTCTATGTGCTAAGTAGCACAGCCCATTCTGATAAGGCAAGTGATAATCCAGTGTACGCCATCCTGGTTTAGTCATCCTGGCTTCACGTCATCCTGGATCCATGGATGAAGGCAAGAAACCTTCCAGAACTGGCATGCTTGATGGTTGAGGTCTGTATCTTTTGCGGTTAGGTCTCAGGATTTGTATACAAACATGTGTTCATCTATAAGCTATGTATTAGTCAGAGTCAGCACATACAGAAACAATGTCAAAAGAAAAGTCGGGTAGGCTACAGTTTCCCATTACAATTTTTCACTGTTACAATACAAAACTTTGAGTGAGGAGTGTAATCCTCTATCCTGTTTGCTCATGCTGCCAAGTAACTAGCTTCTCATTAAAAAATCCAATTATTATTTAAACCTTATTCTTCAGTGGTGTTTCAAAACTCTTAACTGGGAGGATCCAAGCCATTGTGATTTTCCAATATAACTTTTCCCCTGTTTGAAATGGGTGGGTGCCTAATATGAGTACCCCAAAGATGCGAAAGTTAATGAAGACTTAATGCAGAGTAGATATACCACACTGCCTTAGGTACAGCAGCATCACTAAAACAACCTTGCCCAGGAATCTGGCCCTAAGGAAACATATTTGATGTCGAAACAAGGTCTCTTTGCCAGTTAGTTCCTTCCGTGTCCATCTGCTCTGTTGAGATCGTGCCAGCTCACAAACTGGTCTGCTATTTTCAGTAAGCATGTGCCAAACCCGCAAATGGTTTAGACTGGCAGATTACATAAGGCTGTGAGTATCCACGATAATAAAAATTGTCTTTTGTCCAGTGCGTTTGATCACTAAGCTGCTCACTGCACATTCATCAACTCTCAAAAATTCCCCTGAAAGACATGACATATCATTAGTTTACCTTATAGTTAGAGAACCTTGACAGGAGATAAAGCGCCATAACTGGTACCACAGGAGAATCTCAATAAAATGTCTGTCTGGGTTTGCTTACCTGGAAGTACATCTTGTCACCTACGTATTTGATACTTATATTATACATTAGGGGAGTGGCACTATGAGATGCCACTAGAAATCCTTCCTTTCAGATCAGTAATTGAGGGTCAGGATGGCCGAGCGGTCTAAGGCGCTGCGTTCAGATCAGTACTTGAAATGATACATTTTCTTCTTCTAAGTCTGCTTTGGTGCTTATTTAGGCCTGATTGGACTGATAGCTTCTGTACCAAAAGGGACATTTAGAAAAAGCCCTCAGAATATTTCCTAGTCCAACAGAATTCTTTAGAAATTTTGAACATAATATTTTTAGAGAGGTAAGTTCAGATAACATTGCACATTTTGTCAATAAGTACAATTACTAAAAGTTGAAAATTATATAAGAAAACATTTGCAATTGCAAAAATCCATAAATGTACTACTTCTAAATATCTTAATATGCCATTATAGCAAAGTTTCACTGTCATCATAGTTAAAAACAAGACTTTCGATAATCAGTGGTACTTTAGATTAACTGAAGCTTGTCTTCTCAATCAACATAAATTTCTAGGCTTCTGAAAATATCAAATTTTAAATTGTGTACACTATTTTATTAAGAATGTTGTACGGCGCTTAGATAGCATACCAACCACTTTTGTGTACTGCGTGTGTCTGAACGAGATATAGAAAATGTTCACTTATTACTAATATCTTTAAAAACCTTAACAGGCAAAAAAGTAAATAGGTAGACCAGTGTGATTAAACTGTAGTAATAATTAATATAAAGTCATCTTGCCCTAGTGTCTAATAAACATTCTAAGTTTACAAGGACACAGTAAAGAAGGCTTGCACAGGCAAAACCCGTGTAAAGATCACATTGGAGATTTGTTTAACTTTATTATCAAGGTAGTGTGACCAGACCATCCTACTTAGTGAGGGGCACCATATTTTCAGGGAATTTTAATACACAAAAGTAGAGAACACGAAACAGGGTTGTGAAAGACACCACCCCCAAAATTATATAATGCTTAATAGAAATAGTGAGATTATTTAATTTGGAGAATTTAGGCCTAGGCAAAACAAATATTTAAAAATATGTGAAAGGCTGTGAGAAAATTTGGATAGCCATTATTTTTGTGATTCCAGAGCCGAAAATAAAATCCAGCACCTGAATGTTACTGATGGAGAGATTTATATGCAAATAAAGGAAAAACCTACTTTAAATAGAACTACTTAGAAATTAAGTGGGTTTTCAAAGAGAATGCTTGAAAGATTTTACGCAGAGGCTAGAAGAGTATGTGCAGTACCATATAAGAGAGGATTCACTCATCTATCAAAAATAAAAAGAAAAGTAAGATTGGGAACATACATCTTAGTGGTCCTTTTAAATTGATACACAATTTAAGTGAGAATGCTCTAGAAGCTAAGGACTATTGGTCGAGCTGACATTATAGACAGACAGATAGACACAAGGTATAGCAAAAATGCAAAAGTAGGTTTATAGTTGTTTGCATAGAAAATAATACAATAATTAATAAATAATAATGTAAGAATGAACTGTGTTTTGCATACTCATAACTGTAAACCTACTTTTGCCCCTCCCTGTACACAAATATATATAAAACATTAATGTTTGGAAACAAGCATGTTTGGTGAATTGGAAAATTTTTGTCTTGTAAGATATTAAAGTCTTATTAAATATTTGTCAGACCTTCAGAATGGAGAAATTTGGATTTCATTCTTTTAAAACCCGAACAGCTTGTCATTTGACTTCCTGCTTAGCTGTTATAATGATTCTACTCCTTTTCACTTGGTTAAAATTGAGCAGACATGAAAGTAACAGTTAGGGCAGTGCACACAAGGACAGAAAGGTGAGATAGAGGTGGTTCCTTAAAGATGACACGAGAAAGCCTGGATTTGCTGTAGGAGGCAAGAGGCCACAGTAAGCGGACTCAGAAGGGAATAGATTGGACTGAACAACAAGAAACAGGGAAATGTTAAGCTCTCAAAAGCTTTCCAAAATAAAAGGGACATGGAGAATACAAGATTTGATATGTTCTAACACTGCTATCTAACTGAGAGACACACAAGCAATGGGCCAGATAAAACTGGCATTTATCAGGAACGGAGTAGATACACCCTTAACCTGATGACTCCATGGGCCGACTACAAGGAAGAGGCTTACTCGTTCTGGGCGGTGAGTTCAACATCGCAACTGAGGGATAAGACCTGAACAAAGAAAGGCAGAAGTAAGTCTGAGGACATGAGGTGGAAGCCTAATGGGATTGGGGAGCGGTTCCTGTTTCCATGAGCAAAAATGACTTTTACAGTGAGCCTCAGCAGTGGCTGCGTTTTCCATGTTCCTGTGTTACCAGGTGGTTAGTCCTGATGTTGCTTGATGTGGAACATTACAGATTTGCAGGTTTCTCTTAAGGGCTACATTTCATTCTCTTTTCTTGTATAGATAGATATTTTAGTTTGAGACAATTTTGAACAATTTCTATTATATATACATTTCTGTCCACCAACTGGGTAAGTGATTTTGAAGGGCCTTAATTCTTTTGTTTTCTATTTATGTAAAAGAAAGATGTTCACTTGAAGAAGTTATTTGTTAAATATGTTAATATTATAAATACATATATTACTTATTTATAATTTCCATTAACAAATGAGTTTGATAGAAAATATTTCTGATTCTAAATGCTCTTTGTTGAATGCATACTTACAAAGCTGAGGTCAGTCCACGTGAGCTAAAGATACTTTCAATAAATCTCATC